>NC_135779.1:2156406-2210815 GCF_028453695.1 Augochlora pura
TAGAATAAATGAATATTTTATAATTACATCACTCTCGGTTAATTAATGTTACTAACAGATTTAATCAATTTTCACGTAAATTCTGTTTCTTGGTTCAAATCTCTCTACATCATATTCAATATTTGATACAAGCAATGAACCAAAAATTTTATAATATCTATATTTTTTATATTACAAATGGTTGAATATATATGTCAAGTACAATGAATAATTACATCAAACTGTTAAAAATATCACATATTTATTGATAAAAGATAAAAGCTACTATACAATAATTAACGCATTTTTAAAACATACGATTACATTTCACAGAAAAAAATATACATGTGTGATACAAAAATTATAAAAGTACAGTTAAAAAATGTGTGATGAGAATAAAATCGGCACAATTTCATTTTATATCCAGCATAATCTGTAAACATCTTTAGATGAGTATGTATTGTATGTAATATTTATGAAACATCCATGATTCAAAACAAAATTAGAATAAAACAATCTATCTTACACATTAATAAAGCACATCTTAAATTTGATTCCCTACAGTATTCATAAAGATTTGTCATTCTTGATTTGTTTAAAATTTGGCTGATGAATAAATATATATAGTCCAACTTTAAAACATTGGTCCAAATCCTGCGTAAAATGTCAAGTAATTAAAGATTCATATATACAGTTGTTAATAGTTCTTTAATTATACTTACTAGGATTTGGAGGTGCACGTAATCTATGTACATCTGGTAGTATAAATCTTGGCGCGAATGGACGTAGGGGCCCCATCATGGAAGGGTGTCTACTACTTCCCATAGGAACTTGACTACGAATTGGGACCATAGGGGCCATCATTATTGGTCTTGGCGGAAAATGCTAAAATATAATAAAGTATTATATTTATAAATCAGTTTTTTGTCTAATAAACCATAAAATTGTTCAATATGACTAGTATACGTACACCATAACAAACTGGTACAGGAATTTGTTCAATGTAGTGTGGCATAGGAACTCTTTGATCCCTAGATCTATCTCTGTCTCTTCTATCTCGAGAGCGCTCTCTAGATCTTTCTCGATATTCTCGATAAGATCTGTCATCCCTATTAAGTATTAATTGTTTAAATCTAATTTACAAATGCATCATATAAAACATATCGTTGCATAAAATACCTGTGATAGGAATCTCTCTCATATTTGCGTTCTTCTCTCTCCCTTGAATGCGAGTGATCACGACTTTTTCTGCCCCGCTCTTCCTCAACACTCTGTGATTGTGTATGTCGTCTTTCCTTATGTCTGTAACTGTCTCTATGCTCCCTGCCTTCGCCTCTGCTATGATAACGATCCCTAAATAAGCAATATTAAAATTTGACGGAACAAGTTAAAAATGTACAGAATACATCAGTAAATGAAATTTAAGTAATTAAGAATCACCTGTCGTTTCTATAGCTTCTTTTGTCTTCGTGTTTTGAGTCTCCATGCCTAAATGAAAATAAAAAGTTTACAAAATATTCGGTTTTCCAAATATTCTTTAGATTAACCATTAGTAAGCTTAACATAACACTAATCTTATTGACTAAACATATAGCTCTAGTGCAATACTCTGTAAAATCCATATTAGTTTGTTCATATCCATATTAACTTTATTAAGCTGTAGTAAATTACCAACTATTTTCAGAAAGTTTTTTAGCAACATCTGGGTATATATTTACATGTGTCCGTGTAATTTATAAAACAATTATCTTTCGTTAGACTATTTTCAATTACATCTATCTTTCTATTGATCTACATCGTATGTGTAAACAAATTTACCAAATGAGTCCAAAATGTTGTAAACTTGCATATTAGCTATAAAGCTTGCATATTAAATCTATAGAGTGCTTGTATTGGGTATTCATACTTTCTCTCGCACTTTCGGGAGAACTTATAAGCAATAGCACAAAAATACCAAACATTTGCAAAATACATTATACCTATAATTATTACTTATGTGAAGAAGTGTCACAAGTACTTCACCTCTAGGAAAAGTGCAGACGAGGAATATGCAAATATTGTAAGTAAATTATTTAAAATATTTAAAAGTTACGGTATCTGTCCATTTAGGATATACCAATTATTAATCTAATCATTACATTCGAAATTACTTACCATCTGATATTTTTATTAATATTTATATTCGTAATATGTTACCTGGATAAAATAGCAACCTCAAGCAATATCATAAATCAGTTAAGTATTATTGAAATAATTTTTATATTATATGCAAAATATTCAATTTTTTACTAACTTTAATTCTTTGAAATGTATTTTCTATCCAATTCTATGTGTTCAAAAATTGCTGCCTGAATAAAAGAAATTTAAATAACTTTTGAGTGAACTAATCCACTTAAGACAATTTATCCTAGTTTTTAAATTGATGAATTTTATGCGCAAATAATAGAATGATTGCTGCGGATAATAGAATGATATAAGCCGCGGTATTAGCATAAGCAAGCGTATGCATACAATCATGTAGCAAATCGTGTCCGTGTCTCATGGCGTCCATTTTCCAAAACCTTGCGAAGCATTAGTAAAGCTAGAACAAAACAAACTGTAATAACAAAAAACAAAACATGCCTAAAAACCAAACTAGTAGCAAGTTATGCAACTAATATAGTTCTGAACCTTAAAAGATTAAACATAAATGTTATAACATATACAATGTAAATATATAACATATACAATGTCAAAGCATTTCTATGACAGACAACATTTATTTTATTTTCAAATTCTTCGAATTTATAAAGCTCCTTTTTTTTACTATTTATGTACCAAAATATTCAAGACTTTTCTTATCAAAGTCTGCATTAAACTTCCATATGTACAATAGCAATACTCGATGTATTACTGCATGCAGTCTAACTTCTGAACGAATAGTATTTTCTTAATGCTAATATCCTTTTTACATTCATATTTTTTTTTATTCGTTCATAAATTGATTGCATGGCAATAATCATATCCATATTAAAATTGTGGGATCTTATACTACCTTATAAATACATAAAACTTCCAACAACAACTAGCTGACACTAATTGTAACAACTTTGCTTTCTCGTAAAGCAATATTGCCACTACGGGCACAAACCTTGAAAGGCGAGACGACGTGTGTCGAGGACTGGAACTGCGAGTTTTGATCGGACTCGAAGACGTAGAACGTTTTTTAAACGTTTTCAACTCGCTATCTAAATGTAAAAAATTGTGTGCTTGTAAAATAGAAAGTACCGTTGAATATGAATAAAAAATGATGCGTTCGGAACCGTTTAATAATCATACCTATAGTTTCATTATTAACGGTTACGACAGTTCGGTGTTCTTCAACTTCTTCTGCTTTGGTTGTTATCCCCTTGATTTCTTCTCTCTCAAATATTGGTTTCGATCCTTCCCCTATAGTAACATAATTCTTAATAAAAAAAATAGTTTTAATATATATGAAATAAACAATTAAGCGATATTGGCAACTGTGACAGACCTTGGAGTTTTTAAAGTTGCAACTCAGACAAATTGACTACCTCTGAAAAATTGTAAGCCATCCAAATTGATAAACTGTATCAACTTTTATTATAATATAAATTGTTTTAAGTATTTCTTAAGGGAATTTTAATAGAAAATTTAAATCAATTACGTTAGTACTCATAAATTCTATTCCATTTTGTATTCTAAAGATTACACAAAAATTAAAATTATTCTTCAAAATTTATAAAATGTTCATAGATGGATGTCAATAGCTTACAACTTTCTTCAGTGCCAGAATCAACGTAATATTATCAGAATCAAATATACAAAAGTAAATCTCATTTAAATATCTATAGTTCAATAATTATCAATTTCTATAAATTGCATGTTTTCTTCAATTGTATTCAGATTATTACGTTTAGAATATAAATTTCAACTTGTACAAATATCTTGTATACAAACCATGTTAAGTACTTTCAATTTAGATTTCGAATTTATAAACTAGTCATAAGGAGTAACAATTAAAATTTCTGTAATTCTTAATTGTTTGAAACATTAATTTGTCTAATAAGAAATTAAAAAATAGAAAGTGAAGTATTATTTTTCAATCGAATTTTAAACAACGAAATTATATATATATATATCTCTTATAAGATATACATTTTCCAATAAAAACCTTCCAAGATGACACACGTATCTTCAGAGACGATTAACAAATCTTCCACATTGACAATTTGTAAATTTCAATTTTCAATACCTCAATGTAAGATATTTTCTATGAATTAACTCAATAGTGCAGTAACCAAGTCATATTAATGTTAAAATGAAATATTACAAAAGCTATAGTCATACTGCATTATACAATTTCAGTTACATCAGAATGATTTATACTTTTTTAGTTTAATATTGCCTCTTTCAATAATGAATTTTCAAAAAATATTTGATATTAACTTCTGCCTCTTCAATTGAAATTTGAACAAATCTTCAGAGTAGATCTTCAAGTTGTTGATATTGTAGCTAGTGGAGTATTTGAAAAAAAGCAATTTTGCTATTCTTTATACACCATGCACTCATTCCCACGCCAAAACATGAAAAGGATGCACAAACCGTGTACGAAATGTGATCAGAAAGTTCCAGAAATTTTTTAATTTCGCAGGCAATGTATATATGCCGATCACACCTCGTACGCAGATTTATGGGATTCATACTGTTTTCATAAATCCATCTTTGACCAACCAGACCAGTGTTGTTAATAACGCTGAAGCATAATACTTTGTGTAAAATCTGAAGTGCACATACAACGACAAGCAAAATATATACAAAGCAAAGCATTGTACACTCTAAGTAAAAAATATTGTGCTTACGTATTGCACATTACGTGATCGCGACAGTAATCCACCGTTGTATTCCAAATTCGATATATCCTGGATAAATTAAAGCTGTTATTAACTTCGTAAATTACGAGCATCTTGAATATCGTGGATAAGATATTGTAACTTCGATATCCACAATCTTCACAGTTATAAAAGTTGTGGAATAGAAGCCTTCCATCTTCAAGTGATGTGAATTATGACCATTTTGATATCTTCATCTGTAGTTCAATGAACTATTACAGGAAAAGATCTGAACGAAGTGAAACTTAAAAGTTAATAAAGAAGAAACAATAAATTTAATTTTTACATGAGAAAGGAAATATTCTTCTCAAAATTGAAATTCTTCATTATAACTTCTAGAAAATTCTAGAAATATTCATCTTCAGTGACGATATAATTTTCCATTTCATATACTTCTTCATTGAATAACTAAAAATGTTATTAAAAACTTGTAGTGTAGAAACAATAATTTACCCGCTCTTCTTTTGACTATTACATCTTCAGGATTGATAATATCTCTCAGAAGTTCCGATCCAGTTGATTTCCCAGGGATATTTCGATGAATATCTACTTTAATTCTGCGTAATTCTACTGCACTAATCTTTGTACCTTCTGGTCCTTTAAATAATGGTACCTTTCCATCAGCAGACTCTAATCTACGATACAACAAATAAAACTTTTTGTAATTTCGAACATTGAATATCCTTTATGCATTAATCTATAAATTACTGAGAATTTTATTTTATTCTTATTTTCAAAAAATAATCCAATTTAAATGCATTTACTTCTTCTTAAATACTGTTTCCAAAATTTTAAATAATGCATGAGCCAAACCTTTTAGAAGTATGTTGCGCTCACCTTTCAGAAAGAATAGGAGTATTTGTTGCGCTGGAGGAAGTTCTTCTCGGTTGACTTCCTGGAGACTTACTTCGGCTTTTACTACAACCAAAGGTCGGAGGTTTAGGAAGCGGCAAACCTTTCTCACGAGCCCGTCGCATTTCATACTCGTATATCTTCTTTTGTTTCAATATTTCATGTTCTCGCGCTCTGTCCTGTTGAATCCTCCATTCGCGTCTCCGTAGCATCTTCTCTTCTTCAGATCTTGAACGTGAAACCTCGAGATCTTCGCTACGAGATGATTTGTACTTCTCACTTTGTTGTAAAGACCGTGATGTATTTCGTTTCATTTCTGCAACACATAATGTAAAAATTGCAACAATCAAGTCTTTACAAAATGAATCAAATCTAAATGAATCTTTGTAAATAAATATATTTTAAATGTAGAAAAAATTACTTTATTGTGTAGAAAAAGTATGGCATAAGTACAAGTAACTTTAGAGGTCTAAGTATTTAATATTGGAAAATAATCTATACACGAACCGAAACGACGGGTACGCTACGCAAATTACAAAATGAATGCACATCTAAAGTTGCAGGAGCTTCAAGGCTACCCCCTCTTCTAGGGTAGCTTGTATTCTTACTGGGAGTTCTTTTGAAGGCTTGTGACAAATGAAAAGAGTAGGGATATTCCCGCGTAAACCGAAGTCTCACCTATAGAGAGAGATAGGTAATGCAAGTACGTTAAGAATGGTCAAAGTGCCTAATGGGTCTTTGTCATGGGACGCTGAAAATCACGGTCTTATTCCAGGTAGATATCCTTATATATCAAACACAATAACTTGTTTCAGGGTATATCAGGTAGGTAAGTAATATTCCATCTACAAACTTCATAATATTATTGCAATTCATACCTAAAAATATATTTAAGTCAGAAACGCGAAAAATTTTTATATAACTTTACAATAATAAAAATCTCAACTATTATGATAAAAAAATATACTAAAATACAATAATATTTCAACTCTTTTATTTGTACATAGAATATAAATACACACCATTTTCAGTAAATTGTTAGATATGAATTTGAACTTACATTAAGACCTAAGACTATTTAATAAGTACAGCATAAAGTGTATCTTGATTGTTGGAAATTCACAGGTTACAGTGTAGATTATCAATCACTAGATGCATCTGAAAGCATTAAGGAATTATGAGACATTATCCTGAGAATCTAAGACGATAATTACAAGAAAAAATAAAATTACGTGTAATTAATGAGAACTTAAAAACAATGTACTATTTCTTCAATTCTAAGCATTCAACAGAATGTATGTATACAACATTAATTTCGTACACTTAATGTGAAAAAATATAATTGAAATGTAAGGAAATCACTCATATATCTTATTAAACTTTGAAATAATATTTTTCACGGCATTATTTTGCAATACTCAATTCACACACATGTAGTATTTGGCCATACTCAAACCATATCCACATATGTTATTTCACAATACCCCTTATCCATAGTCCTACAGTATCAGGAACATATCCATACTCAATTCTATAATAATCAAAATTATGTCCATATATTATTTTGCAATAACTAGAAACATATCCATATTTTTTTTGCAATACACAATTTTACATCCATATTTTATTTTGCAATACTCAAAATTATATCCATATTTTTTTGACAATACTCAATTTTACATCCATATTTTATTTTGCAATACTCAAATCATATCCATATTTTATTTTACAATATTCAGTTTTATATCCATATTTTATTTTGCAATTCTCAATTTTATATCCATATATTATTTTGCAATAACTTGAAACATATCCATATATTTGGTTGTAAAACTCAAAATTATATCCATATATTATTTTGCAATATTTAGAAACATATCCATATTTTATTTTGCAATAATCAAATCATATCCATATATTATTTTGCAATAACTAGAAACCTATCCATATTTTTTGGCAATACTCAAATCATATCCATATATTATATTGCACTAACCAGAAACATATCCATATTTTATTTTGCAATATTCAAAATTATATCCATATATTATTTTGCAATAATTAGAAACATATCCATATTCTTTTTCTGTAATACTCAAAATTATATCCATATTTTCTTTGCAATACTCAATTTTACATCCATACTTTATTTTCCAATACTCAAAATTATATCCATATTTTATTTTGCAATACTCAAAATTATATCCATATTTTATTTTGCAATACTCAAAATTATATCCATATATTATTTTGCAATATCTAGAAACATATCCATATTTTATTTTGCAATACTTAAATCACATCCATATATTATTTTGCAATAACTAGAAACCTATCCATATTTTTTTTGGCAATACTCAAATCATATCCATATATTATATTGCACTAACCGGAAACATATCCATATTTCATTTTGCAATATTCAAAATTACATCCATATATTATTTTGCAATAATTAGAAACATATCCATATTTCATTTTGCAATATTCAAAATTATATCCATATATTATTTTGCAATAATTAGAAACACATCCATATTCCTTTGCTGTAATACTCAAAATTATATCCATATATTATTATATTGTTATAACCATAAACATATCCATATTTCATTTTACAATATTCAGTTTTATATCCATATATTATTTTGCAATAACCACAAACATAAGCATATATTATATTGCAAGAACCACAAACATATCCATATATTATATTGCAAGAACCACAAACATGTCCATATTTTATTTTACACTAAACATTATTTAAATTATATCCCTGTAGTATTTTGGTAAACACATACATCATTCACTTATTATTATGATAGTTGTTAATTATATACGTCTTAAATTATCATTCAAACAAGAATGGTTAAATTAGTATGTTTTTATATATGTAATATAAATTGTCTATAATATGATCTTATGTATGGTTTGTATCATAATATTAGCTGCAGATTATGAATCTACACTTCGCATAATTTTTTACAAACAAAGAAGAATTGTCTTATTTTTATTTTTTCTGTCTGCTGTTCTTATAAGAAAAATTTATATAAATGCCACATCTCTTTTTTTCTATTTACAAGATCGTATAAAGTAATTTATAAACTATCCATAACCATGAACAACAATTTTTCAAATCACTAAGTTTCTTTCAAGAACCCTAAATTACTTGGCTAATTCATTAACTATTTCTAGACTAAGTAAAAAGGTTTGTTTTTATGTATTCTGCTTGCACACAATGTTGCGTAATTTTTTGTGTTGTTAAACACCACTCTTTCTAGTTAGAACGTCTGTGCTTATATTATGCAGTCTGAACTTCCATTACATTTTTATACATACATATGCATATTTCAGCAAAATTTCAAAAGCACGCTTGTTAATATTTGTAACGAAGATTTCATTGAAAAGAATGCTATTTTACATCATATAGATAAAATAAAAAAATGAATAAATAAATACGTTTGCCTGTCGGCGTACTTAATTAGTAAACTCTGATATTTGTTACTTACATTTTCGTTGCAAGGTCAAACTTCCAATTGCATCCGATGCTACACTGTGAATGCAAGCAACCACGCATTTGCGTCGGTTCACTCAGCAGCGCCATCGTACAGAGTCCACTGTGCAAGTATGTACATTTTGTATTGTTTGATACAAGGTAGGAAATTTGAAATATGTACTCGATGCGACTATCCTTACTTTAAATAATAGAAAATATTCTATTCGAGATTATTTTATGAAAACATTAAACAATGTGCGAACCAACTTTGATAGTTCAATAGTGGAAAAAATATAAAAATGATACCACTGAATTAAATTTTTTATTGTGGTGCTTTGTAGAGATACTCTACAATGAATGTTAAGTTTTATTTAGTAAATTGATTTAAATTAATCTAATTTAATAATGTTACAATGTGGCAAATTGAGTACAATGAAGTACTAGCAACGCCCCCTACCGCAGAGATTCATGAACTCAACTGTCGCGTAAACGAAAAATTCTCAATAATCAGTAAATGTAAATTAATTTTGTTACATTCAAGTTCTATACCACATATTTGTGCGACGACTAGACGTTGTAGGGTCATATAATTCTTATGTTTTAATGGGAATTCGAGAAAATGATTTCTGGCTTGGTGAAAACACTATAACCACCTAGTGACCAAAGAACGAAGTTAAGCAGCTACAAACAATCAAATATATACAAAATTTACGTAAATTATCATTATTGATACATTAACGTAAAATGATTAATTATTATAATTTTTAAAAATGATTATATATATACATTAACAGCACTAACTGAATAACATAAATTTCCGAGCTTTTGAAATGATCATTTAAAGTGAATGGTGGCACCATCTCGCGTTAGACTTAAGATACTTTATACTTCACAGAATTACCGCACGTGGCATCACCATCCAATACTTTCGCGCCAAATTGATTGCCTCACTGAATGTTTAATTATCATATTACGTGTCTTTCGTAATTATTCGATTAGCACTTATCTAACTATTTTTAACAACTCGATCAATGACTCCTAAGTTTACAAAGTGATGGTAAATATCAATGTAACAGATATCAAAGTTTTATTCGTTCTACACGGGTGTGCTATTATCGTAAAATGACTTCTCTATACATGCACCTGATTCTTTTTCAATGCATCTTAATTCGTCGTAGGTCAACACGTCTGGGTATACACGCGAGAGATAGAGAGTACAACCGAAGTGTGAAATGTTGTGACACATCCGCTATGCGTTATGACACATCTTTTAATCTCGCTTTGTGAAAGTCACTATTTTGACGTCAGAAATTCGACTCGCAAGCACCAGTATCGCAAAGACAGCGATTCCAAGCGAAAATAGATTTCGACAAAAATTATTGAAACATAAACAAGTCGCCATGCTGTTTCTACAGTCTCAGGATCAAACTCGAGTGTCATGGCCACGGCTGGGGAAAGTGTTACGATGCTCGTGAGCCTGAATCGCGTTAAAAATCGTTTATAAACACGCTTCCCAGTAAGAATGTGATGGAGGGGTGGCGTACAATACTCCTTCATTTTCTTATCGCTTGGAAAACATTCGACTAACTCGTGGTAGGCCTCGACTCGAGTGTATACTACCGAGTGAACATCCGGCTGCAGGAAATCGTACAGGATCGACGAAGAAAAACGCCGTGCACACGGGTTTTACGGCGTGAAGGGAACGGAAACAGAGGTTAGCTTATTGAACACACTACCCTAGTCAGTTAAGATGGTAGTCATTACGGTGGTGGCGGTGATGGTGGTAGTCGGTGGTGATGGTGGTGGTACACAAGTGATGTCATTGATATCAATTTAGTTGGAACATTTAACGAAGAAGCAGGCGAAGAAAAGCGATTCGCACGAGTAACAGTGTTTCCCGTGCTCGAATACATTATCTTATCGGTTTCGGGTAGAATAACACACAGCTGTACGTCAATATGAAATTGCTTATACGAGAACAATTGATAGCTTGCATATACACGGTGGTTCGTACAGAGTGTTACACAAGTGATTCTCTTTAAAGCTATCGAAGGCGAATTTCTATTCTTACATTTCGAGGCGCGCAGAGACCTACCCTATTAGACGTATCGCAGTTGGACCGTGTTCAGGTGATAGTGATAACATATTTCAGTATTTCCTTTACGGTAAAATGTCAACTAAATTTCGTAAGTTGTAAGTAGCCCAACGAGAACGATTTATTATTGCCTGAACCTAATGTTGCACTTATTCTTTCGTTGTCAACAAGCTCGTCCGACTAACGATTTGATTTTGACGTGTATAACGATATATCGTAGTCTTAATGAATTATGAAGTAATAAACTGTCTGAGAAATTCAAAGCGTTTCATAATCGGAAAATAACATCTCGACGGGATTTCAAAGAAAACGTGTGTAACACTGTATGTGAAACATCCTGTATTTGTATTCCTCTCATTCTGTATTACCGTTCTCTCCGATACACTCCCTCCTCCACCTTCTTTCTCTCCTCGCTCTCTGCAGTTCTTTCCCTCCTCTCTGTTTATTCATAAGCTTTAGAGTACCTTCACTTTGTTACGAATGAGTGTTTCGAAGAATAAGATCGTGTGCCGTGGAAAATACGAGTCGTTCGCGGCTCGATCGAAATCCGACGTGTCACACGGTTTTATCTAATTGTCTGACGAATTAACAGCATGATAAACGAACGAGAAAATATGCGGAGCTCGTGAATTCGTATCGTTGTGCCATTTATGAAGGTAAGCAAATCGCTGGCTCCCGGAAATTATGGATGACTAAGGAACGTCGGATTTAGCACTTTTTTTTTTTTAAATGTTGCAACCGTTTTGCAAACATGATCGGTTGAATATTTTATACGGTTGAGTTCGCATCGTTGAAGTTATTTTCGTTGTGTTTCAGAACCGGGCGTGCGGTTTATAAAAGTGCGAAGTGTTTTTGAACGAACGGTTTTGTACCCACCATAAATTTGTTTATCGATCGAAAAATAGGTCATCGAGATAAAGTAGGGGTAGACCCGTCCAGTGTTCAGTGAACTTTGATGATTCGGAGTGTGTGAATTTGCTGTCAATTTATCTTACAACGACGACGGGAGCGCGCGGTATTTTATCAGAAAAACTGTGCTCTCGAATCTCTGATTATCTATTGCTTTCGATTAATAAGCGTTTAATCTGCGATTATATAAAATACTTTCGGCTATTACCTCACTCTATACATTATGATTTAGTAACTATAGCAGAAACGGTATCTGATGAGCAATGGTAATAATTGCGTGAATGTGTTTTCAACAGAATTACAGTAATGTCTAAGAAAACCAATTGCAACAAAATGTTGGTTCATCAATTATCATCTGTGCTACCTGATGATAGGCCAATCACTGCCATAAGCGTTGTTGAAGATATAGATAAGTGTCCACCAAATTTTACAGTGGTGAGTAATGCAACATTTATCTCATTTTGTTCTATATTAGAAATGTAAAGATTTTTATTGCTTTTTTTTTTTGTAACATAGGTGTCTAGAACATATGATCAAGATACAGATGCTGATCTATGGAGGGAAAGTGGGCTATTTATTAAGAAGAAAGGGAGATATATATGTTTCTCGAAGTCTGAAGGTTTTCCTCATTGCGTGGTGGAGGATCTAGCAGTCATTAATGAGCGGGACACTCCTCCTGAGGGATTCAGCATGATTGCATATACTGTAGACTCAAGTGAGCATACGTAAGACTGATCAGGATATTGTTAATTGGAATAACATTTTTGTCTAGTACATTTTAACAATTGATTTTAGTGCAGAAGGCATGGAGAAAGAAACAGCTGTGCTATAAAGTTAGGAATAAGGAATTATGCTCGAGAGCAGTTACAGACATTATTATATGTAGTAGGGTTATGCATAAGGTATATCAATCTAAAATGGCTCCAAATGGTTTTGTAGCTGCTGGGTATGTACCGAGATTTCTTATTTTGCGTGAATTTAATACGTAATTAATTATTCCTTAATTGAATCTGAGATATCAATTTTGTAGTGTCATAAACGGAGTTTGTGTTTGCTACAAAACTGTGGATATTGCAAATGGGAATTCCAGCTCACAATCATATGTTAATATAGAGTAAGCGTTCATTTTACTAAAAAAAAAAAAAAAAAAAAAAAATGTGTAATGTACAGTTACAATCACTATTCAATCCTTAATATTTTGTCAATTAGTTTACTTCAAAATGCATCTCCTAATCCATCAAATGGAACGCCACATAGAGTAGCTCCTGAAAGGCCACCAAAACCAAAGTTCTCACCAAAACCGACAAACGGAATTTATCCACAAATTGGAGGAAGTGCGGGAAAGGAAGTAGATGAATCTACTGACAGGGATTATGAAGTTTTAAGTCCTAGTGCAAGAATCAGGCCCACGAGACCAGCCCCACAACCACCTATAACGTCGGCTGTAGGAACTACATCGATTTATGGTACACTGCCAGGATCTTCAGATTTGGATGGAGTGCCATTCGTCCTTAATCCACGTCTTAGTATACAATCTGATTCCTCTACTGTAAGTAATGTCTTTAGACGAGTTATAAATAAACTTCAAATTATTTTTATCAACGATATTATTTACAGACTAAAATTCCTGTGATCAAAGTCTGGTCGCAGAAAGACTTGGACAAGGAGGTAAAATGATGATTTAATTGGCATTTTTAGCGCAACGGTATAATACGCTGATATTATACATATTTATATATACATTTTTGCTTTCAGTTCTTTTATGATTTCCGCGTGGAAAGAGAAACTTGAAGAAGCCATTGTACCAAACTAATTGCGTGATTCATCATGCAATTTTTACAGCTATATCTATACATTTGTATTGATAATATAGCTCTAGCCAAGTGTAATAGAGTGCCTGAACGAGTGATTACTAACCCGCGAAAATGGAATCCTTTCTAATATGTATCGGTGAGATGATGTTCGGATTTAATAATGTCCATTTTCCGATATACTTTTTTCTTCCATGTCCTATTTAGATTTTGATACCAGTGACAGTTAGCATTGTATTTTTATAGAGTTGCGTTGTATTTTTATAGATAGTAGAA
Source organism: Augochlora pura (assembly GCF_028453695.1). Classification (NCBI taxonomy): domain Eukaryota; kingdom Metazoa; phylum Arthropoda; class Insecta; order Hymenoptera; family Halictidae; genus Augochlora; species Augochlora pura. The sequence goes on from NC_135779.1 coordinate 2,170,717, forward strand.
GTTATATATAATTGTATCATATGTTCTAGTTGTTTATAAATCATTACAGAATATTTAACATTGTACTGATGTACTCCTATTTCTTAATCAAATGCAAAATTCTTTCAATAAAGTCATCTCTAATTTTATTTCCAACAAAAAAGAAAACAAGTACATTCTTATTTTTATCCTCATGTTGACTTGTAGCGATACATATAATTAGTAAGGTATAGCACTTACATGCTTGTATAGTGCATATATAGTTCGTATTTATACTGTTTACACTGAAAAAACAAAAGTTCACCCGTAATTAGTTGCTCCAGAGACAAAATAGTACTAGGAAAAAATGTTATATTTTTATATACACATCAAATTTCAACTATTGTTCGTAGTTTGATAATTAATTTCTAGCAGAACCTAATACACTTTATGTAACCATAATGTAATTACGGGTTAATGTCATAGACTCGTTTAAATGTAAACATTTAATACATCTCACAGATTCCATTCATTCATATTTTACTTCACAATTACATACAATCGTATAATTTTTGTAACTTGATTATTTTAAGTCTGAATTTTCCATGACAGAAAACAACAGAACGAAAAATGTTCCCGCAATAAAAGTATTCACATTCGCGATACACGACTTTATTCGCGAACTCACAGCAAGAAAATCGAAGTTAAAATACGTAAATATAGGTTCCATTTAGTACTTTCGTTAGTAATGTTATAAATATGTAAGAAATATCTTATTAAAATATACAACACATCAGAATACTTTTCAAATGGAAGCTGCTATAAATAAATTGATTCCTATGTCTCTCGCATTGTTCGCGTAACAAGAAAAATGTGAAAAGGCATTGCATCATAAGAGGAATATTTATAACAATTTACAATATTATATTTTATATTCTATTTATGAATAAACTGTATTCCCACAGCACAGTCTGCGATTCTTATCCGTTTTCACTTTTTAACAAATATCATGGGAGTAATTGTTCGAAATAAATAAATTATCTCCCATCATCACAAGGTTCTTGTCGAAATAGGCTTGTTGGGAAAACTTGGGCCAGTCGTCAGACGAACGGTCCAGTCCAATGTCTAACGTGAGTAGTATTGCTGGTAGCCGAAACACCATGCTTCTCTAATACAGCGGTTGCTTTGATTTTATTCTTATATTTCACGTCTTTCGGTTTCAGCATACTTTTGTGGTTACTCAACAACCTCGATGGCGTCAATATCGATTTATTGCTCAGACCCGTTGCTTCTAGGAAGTGATCGTAACCGCTGCTCAAATTAGTCGTCGTAGTAACAGGAACATTATTATTGTCTTTGGTTGTGCCGTTCTTTTCGTTCTGACTAACCGTGGCCCCAAGATTGCCAAGTCTCTCTGAACCATCGCCTTCCGGCCTGTCCGGATCATCGGATAAATTGCACTCGTCAAGATTGAACTCCTCAAAATTTTGCCGGATGTCGAATTCTTGATCGAACTCGGCATGTACGTGCTTCTCCTTCGCTTTATTTCTCTCTTTCGTTTGCTCCTCGGACTCGCCGCCTATTTTGAATTCTTCAAAATGTCGAACGATGTTGGTCACTCTAGGCACCTTCCTAGCTTGCTCTCCGTTAGCTTCGAGACTGTTTTGTCGCGTTTGGAACGAGGAACGAACGTTATTGAATCGATTTTTCCAGAAGTTCCCTTCCTCGTTCGTTCCTGCGGCTTTATTAATAGCGTCGTCGAAGTTTAAACTTCTCGCGGAAGTTATGTTTATTCCCGCCGATTTTAACGGCGAGGATATGAAGCCGAAGATCTTTTTGCTGTGCTCGGAAGAACCAGATTCGAGCAACGGTTGCTTCTTCCGCGTCTCGTCGATCAGAAACGAGGGACTAGGGATCTTCTTCAGGATTAACGTGTTGTTTTTGAATTGCGGTTTAGGCGGCAACGCCGGCGGCGTTTTAGGAGGGGGCGATATTATTTCCGGTAGAGACTCGATATCCTCGTAGTCGAGGTTCTTTGCTATAGTCAATCCTTTGGAAGAGATTTGCAGACAGGCCTTTTCCTCGATCATCTCCAATTTCAAAGGAGGACTTGCGTTCGCTCCTTTCGCTTTCTGTACCTGTGAACAAGGAAATGTATTCCTTGCTTCTTCGACTTCCACTTTTGGCTCTATTATTACAATAGGAATGGCTTTCGATTCCTCCGATTCTTCTTCCAAGCTTGACTCCTGACTGGCGATATTTGTAGCAACGTTCGTAGGAACAGTTTGGGTCAGACTCATTCCAAACTCATCTTCCGTGGCAGACGGCTCGAAACTGTTTACAGGAACATCGTGGAACTCGGTGGCTGGTACCTCCTGTTCCGTATTGGGTTCTTCAGAATTCTTCCTTTCCATTTCAGAACCAACCGATTCAATGTCGGATAATCTTGCCGGCTGAAACCGGACGATTCTACCCCGATGCTTGAACCTTCTAGGCACGGAGAGTATGCTTTCCTCTTCCTCCATATCTCTCAAAAGGATCTGGTTCACGCATTCCAAGACGGAATTGTGGTTGCTATTTGGTCGATACGTGCTGTGCCTAAAAACGTCGTCGTTGATTCTATCCTCGTCCGGGTCGCTGTACCAGTTCCCGCTGGTTTCTTCCGTGTTCTGTTCTTCAATCTCCATTTTTGGGGCTCTGAAAAGTACGCAGAAATATTAACATTTGTCGTATTCACAGCTTCATATTATTATTACACACCGTTATAATTATCATTCTATTTTACTATTCTCAAATCACAATACAATCCATATTTAGTACATTATTAGAATATGGTGCATAAATTGTAACTTTAAAGTGAACCAGGAGTTTCTTTGCTATCTTAACATATCTAAGAAATAATGTACAATAAATATTCTTCGAAGTACCATTTTCAGTAAAGTGTCGAATAAAAATTGCTCACAGACGGATACTTACATGCTATTCTCATTGGCGTTGTTATTACCACCTTCGTCGTTGCTGTTATTATTGCTATAATCCTCGTTCGCTTTCAGCGGCTCGGACACGGTCTCGATTTGCTCCAAGTTCCTGGTATTGGTCTCGTTGCAAGCGTTAACATAAATAGGCTCGTGTTCTTTCTCCTCGTCCTCCGAGGCGAAATTGCAGTCCATCCCATCGTCCTTGCTTTCAGTCCTCGCGATGCTCGTAGCCTCTATCACCTCCGATTCTTTGCAAGCTTTCTGATGTTTTAATCTACTTATACCTATCTTCTTCTTGGGCAATTTCGAGCCTTTCTCCATGATCATGGCGTCCTCGTCGTCATTGTCGTCGAAGATCATCGTGATCTCGTTCTCGCTGTCGGTGACCATGGTCGGTGTGCATCTGCTGGACTTGTTCAGCGTCGAGCCGGGGGAGACGTCCGTGCTCTCGCCTTCACAGAAACCCTCCGTGCTCAGCAACGAAGGACTGCCCTCCGTGGTGGTCGTGATAATGGACACGTCCGTGTTCTCGCTACTAGTTAGACTCGTTTTCGAGATATCGCTACCGGCGAAGCTGTGGGTCTTCTTCACTCCTCTGTCCAATCCCTCGAGCGTAACAGGTACTTCCGACGAATTCAACTTCGTGATTATCTCGCATTTCAGCGTCTGTATGTCCTTGCTAATACTGTTGTCTTGCCTAAGGTCCGCCTAAAATAGAGACGTTCGGATTTCAATTTCTTTATTTGGTTTGTTACGAGTAAATAAATTACTTCTTCTTCGCGTTTCCTATATAAATCTACGATCAAGAATTTCTCAAAGACTTTCTCGGTAACGCAACTTAGTAATCTCGTTATTTAAAGAATAAATTGAAGATTCTCTTTCACAAAATTCTGTCATCGAGAATAAAATAGCTTCGCAAAGGATGAAGCTACGCTACGATATACTTATAACTATACGTTTATACAATTTGTACGGAACACGTTAATTTTTCATTTGAAATTTAATATGAAAAAGTATTTTATAAAGCAGCCTAAGGAGCATATAAAATGTTGTTCACGGGCGTATCAACGTAACAGTTGTCTATATTTCAGCTTATGACATTTCAAGCGACCTTTTAATAAAATATGATAAACATGTTGTTAAGCGACGAGCTACAAAAATATTCAGACATTTTTGTAAATATCGTACGCAAATATTGATATTTATATAAAAAGGTGCGTCACACGAAAGAATACTTTGAAGGTAAATCGAGACCACCTAATCGATTAGATCATCATATTTACTTCAACGTTGGACGTTTGTAAATGGCATTCCTCGATGGTGTTTGCCGTTTCCATCTTTATCGAGGTTTTGCCGAGGGTCTGCTCGCGTTTGCACTTGATGTAGTTCTTCGTGTAACGCCTGAGCCTCGCGATCTCCAGCTGTTGGTTCCTAATGACATTGTCCTTCTCGCAGAGCAGTTGCCTGATCGACTTCTGCTCCTGCTTGAGCCGCGCTTCCAGGACGAGCAGCGCGCGAAGTATTCGCGAGAGTTGCTGGTCCCGGAGACTCCTCTCGGACTCATGACCCACGGTGCGATTGTCCAGCTCTTTCACCAGGTCGCGGCACCTCTTCGTGGCCGCCTTCAAGGCTTCCTGGGTGCGAACCAGCTCCTGCTTGAGCGTTCGCACCTCGGTCTCCATCTGAAACGCATCATCATCCGAAAAATTATTACCGATTTAAAGAATTATACCGATTAAAAACGTTTAAAACTGTTATACGAGTTACGAAATTCAATTTTATATCCATTAAATACGATAATTTATATAAAATAAAAATACCGTGGATCGGAAGGATTATTCTGAATTTAGAATTAAAATAGCATAGAATGCAAAAGGTTAATTACTAGGCTATGGATTAAAATTTGTTGCAGCAACTGTAAGACACAGAAAGTCTGCAAATATTAGTGAACAAGTTGGTAATCATGTATTAATTGAACAGTGATATTTTAACTAGTTAAATAATGCTTAGAAAAATTACAATTACAATTTTGTAATGCACGAAACAAAATGTCTTTTACCATATATCTTTATCTGTCATAAGATTAATGTACAACTGGAGTTGAATATAAACTGTGAAGACTATATATAACATAAAGCATAATCTACAAAAATGTAAACTATATAGCATACACCACATGTATAAACTACAAAATATAAATTATAAACTATTATAATGATTAGAAGAAACGTAAATGTAAATGTTGCTCAATATTTTTGTTAATTCACACTTTCCCTCGAATTTTCAAAGTCTGCGTATGCCATAAGCGCGCGAAGACCCGCAGTCTATTTATAAAGCTTATTTGAATACGGTATAAATACACACGTGCAGTATAAAATCGAACTTTCTATAGTACAGTAAGTTGGAATTGACTATCGCACGGTCGGTATTGATCATTTCGAAACGTTTCGATGCACGCGAATGGTGCAGGTCACGAAATCAAAGGAGCCACGGGGACTTTTACCGCGACCCAAGAGATGGGAACAATGGGGGACGACGAAAGACGAAAAGACCTTCGCCCGGCTCCGCAAGGAGGAAAGAGCCTTGAAGGCTGACTTCGCCGGAACCCTGGAATCCGTCCAGGTGTAGACAACAAGAAAACCGGAAGGACCTGACCTGCGAGAGCTGGTAAAGCCAAGCGAGCAATAAAAAAAAGATCGGGCAGCCCAGCCGAAATGAAATGGGGGATTCATTGTTCGGACCTTGCCTTAAGGTCTGGCCGGGGCTGGTCTATTCTGTGCCTTCTCTGACCGAAGGTGACTGCGGAGCAACCTTGCCAAACTGGATTGTCGTTCTCGATATTAGATCGTCGACGGAAATGATTTTAATATGACAGCTAAGTGTCTGAAGAAATACAGTCTACATTTAACATCGGCGCTACCATATCTGAACGCGGCTAATGTATATTCTTCTATAACGGTGCTATTACAATACCCGTTTAAATAAAGCAGTTTATTATACAAATTTATCGCAGAAATATTCTCATATTTGGAATTGTTAACTCCAATTGCGTTATGTGGAATGTGTTAACTTCAAATCTTATTGTAGTAACTCGACGTCACAGTAAATAAAAATTAAGTTAAATTAAAGCAGAGGTAAAAATTTACTTTACCTAAACAAAATTGAGAAATGGATGTTTATTCGATCTTTGTTTTCTAAGTCAGCCAATGGAAAATGTAAATTTGTATTTTCGTAATGGAGAATTTCATTTTTATTTATTAGTGTTCATAAATATGGCCGAAGTAAGGGACCTTACAACGAACCATACTTTTTCACGCACGAGAAAATTGGCAATTAACAAGAGTACGTAACCGTTATTACAAACGGAACCGTTAGGAACCATGCGTTTAACACGTTCGCTACGAATAACGCCATTTGCCGGTTTCGCTTACTTAAATACGCGCGAACCGCCAATTAACATTCGCCACCATGTTTCTGGTGGCAAGTAACTGTAAACAGGCGTGTAATACTCCCGCCGTAAGTTCAATATTATAGTAATTTGGTAACAACGTGGTATAATGATACGATGTGTATCTCGCAGTGAATCTGCGACACGATAATCCCTTGCGTTTCTATAAAGCCATCCAGACCAAAATAATTGCAAGACAAGCGAATAAACAATTCAGACTATAGTAAATAATAAAGATATATACCTTATCGTAAAATTGCTAGTACCTCTTTTATTACCAATTCGACGAAATCACCGGACAAAATCGCGCATCAATTTCTAGAGTGAATAATTACAAAGGGGAGCAAAATAGGGGTAAAAATTTTTCAACGTTAATACAAATGTTTTCTATCATAATCTTTGCTTTATCTTTTCGTATACTATACAAGAATACCTTGGAATAAAATAAACTCTAGACCCGAGCTCTAAAATAATACCAGGTTCATCGTTTTTCAATTTATTATTGGTAATTAATGAATTATTAGTCCCTCTATCACATTATCGTTACATGTGATCGTTATAACCTCTGAGCGTTTCTTTCGAAATCGCTCTAAGCGATCGATCCCCGCGTTTGTTTGCAAAAATAATAGGCGGCGGTGTTCCGACCGCGTTATTTGTTATTCGGAAGCGTTTGGGCCGGGACAATAAATTCGCAATAAATTCGCGGAGAGGGGCGCGCGCGGCGGCGTCGGTTCTTGTTCGGCGGTAAAAGACCCGGCAAAGAGATCCGTTGTCAGTGGCGCAATAAGCCGGGGAGCCCGGCAGTAAATTTATGGAAGCAACGGATCGCAGGAAGCCGCAAATTTTCGCGGCTGTGCCGCGGTGTAATTACAGTGGCTGGGCTGCGAGAAACGTAACCGGCCGCGGGCCGCTTCCTCGCGCCGGTTTTCTTTCGCCGCCAGGGAAAGTAAATCCGCCGCTCGAGATCTTCGATTTTCGAGTCAGCGCAACGCGCGTCTCTCTCATTGACCCCTCCCGCCCCTCGGCGACGCCACCGTCCTCGTCCGATTGTGCGCTAAGTTACGGCCGCAATTAATACACCCTTTAATCTATCGGCTGCGCCACGGTAAATCATGCTTCTGCTAATGATAAGCTTGTTTTTTCTTGAACGGCCGGGACGCACTGTAATTTCCCTCGGACGTATCCCGTCGTGTGTCCATCTTCACCGGTTTTCCCGTGCCCGAAGAACGACCCACTTCGTATCTTCGAATGCTTTCAGCCGCGACTCTGGCTCTAATGGCTCCGCGATTGTTGCAGTTCGCGGCCGCGGGCTGCGAGCCTCGCAGATGCATCTCCGCCGTTGAGTGTGTTGGACTCAAGTTAGATGATACGGTGAATAACATCGATTTGTTTGCAGTTTACTGGGCTGACTAATACCGTTGTATATAACAGTATCATAGAGATTATAGCGTTGACACAACCTCAAAATGTTAATAATGTTATTGCGAAGGGAAGTAGATTTTTATTTATAATTTGCTTTTGGAACAAAGGTCTGCGTTATAATAACCATATTAGCAGCGGTGTCAGGGTAACAGGAAACGTGGCATTTCTCTTGAAATTTCGGTGCAATTTATATTCGAAATACCAATGTGGGAGAGCAAGATACGCCAATGCCGAAGTTATTCAATTGGATCGAGTATGATGCAAGGCTGTCACGTGTGCTGTTAGCTGTCCAATGTTGAATTTTGAAAATTCACTCGCAGAGTCCTACGCACGAAACGTACCTTTCAATCGATCATCTTAATCGTGCCAATGAAGGATTGCTTCTTCTATATCGGTAATACAAAAATTTCAAAATTTTACATAACAGTGACTAAAGTAATTAACATTATTATTATTATTGTAAAAATAATAATCAAATAAATAGAGGCTGTGACAATCTATTTCTCAATAAAAAAAGGAATTAATTAAATGCTTATTCTATAAATAGCAAACTAAATTGCTTTGCTCAGGGACAGACGAGTCACGGAAATCATTGACCGATGACTAAGATGACCGCACCTGACATCATTCCAGGTTTCAACGAAATCAAATATAAAAAGCTGCGAATTCCGGTTCCGCTGAACGCGGCGAAGCATTCGGACATTTTTAAATTGACCTTCTTCCCCAGCTCGACGAATTCATATCGTATGACGTCACGAGGAATCCCCCCAGGACTGCAGGAGTACGTATCCAATGTCTAGAAAGTGCAGATGACTCGTCCGTGTCCTGAATGCCAAGAATTCTAAACCAACGAGCACGTCAGCGCCGTGCAATCAATCACAACATGTTATTTTGAACTTATTAGAAATCTGGTTGGACAGAATTTATGCGATCACGTTATTTGATTGCATGATTATTGAAAATATCTAAATCGACGCGAGAGATGAATGAATCGGTAGATTTATTAATGTTGAATTTGCTGGCTACAATATAAGTGTGAAATCTTTTTGAATAGTAGTATTAATTGTTTATCGTTATATTTCATTCCGAGCCATCTCGATGTCGCAACAATATTTACTGATATTTTATCGTATCGCTGGAATCAATCGAGAATGTTGTAGCACGTCAGAAATTAACATTCAAGGTTAAAATTAATTTCTCACTGGTATCTCTTAACGGATTATACCGTTTACAAATGTTGCAAATGATTATTTTTGTCGCGCACGTGAGAATTCAATTCATGGCGCGGCCATTAATAGAATATCTTGCACACGCGATTCCTACATGGCTAACAGATTGTGTTGATTGCGAGGCCTCCAAGTTATTAGGACGAAAGTTTCTCAGGCTGTCGGTAGTGCGGGAGAAATTATACATCCCCAAGGAGCGCAGAAACAAATCGTGTAATTCTCCAGGGAACCGTATTTTACGGCGCAGAGAAATTTCAACATGTCCACCTTATGGTTTATATTTTCCTCTATACGAGAATTTACGCATAAAAGTTCAAGTTTACACATCGTTTTCACACTATTTCTAACATCAATTTTCTACGCATTTTATCGAGTTTCTTTCGACAAGATGTCATAAAATTATTCTATAATATGCGAAATTTATGACTATCATCCGCAAGCACTTTAACCTAAATCGTAGAATGAGTATTTTTGTTATGAGTTGTAAAATTGTCATTTCTTTATGATTAAGGGGTTAGAAACTTGAACATTAAGTTATAAAGTGCTGCAGATTTTTTATAAAAATTTACACTTTGCCCATGTTTTTCGTAGGAAGCGAAGTCACGTGACCGTCGCCGTCGGCATACACCCCGATTGTGACAAGTTTAAAAAGCGTGGGTACGCGTTCTCAAGATCCGACACCCACGTATCCAGTTCAGGTTACAAAGTGGCTCACGAAGGTGACGAAAAAGTGTGCTGCGACTTTCTCCGTTGTTGACCAACGGTTTTTCGTTCGGTCCATCGGCACGGTGCCGCGGATTGGAGGTCAAACGGCCTCGGCTCGGCTCGTCTCGAATCGTCACTGTGCGAGACACCTCTCCTTTGTGGTACAGTTACCCGCGTACCACGCTTCGACCGTTCATCAAATTCTTCTCCAGAAGCAAGTGTAGGGGTCAGGAGAGCCGAACATCGCTTCCAACTCCCCCCCCCCCCCCCCCCCCCCCCCCCCCCCCCCCGTGGCGAACGGTTCGGTTTCGCAGCCGATCGGTCGGTCGTTCTCACAGAAAAATCGACGAGACAAAACGATCGGCCGCATTCTCGGGTGACGAAAACCGTCGCATTCTCCTCTCCGATAACTGAGAAACATACTTTCTCCGGCGTCCCGGCGTAACCGACGAACAAGGATCCATAATTATCGCACGAAACGCGCAATAACTGTACGTAACCACATTTCTCCTGACCCCGTGTGCACCCGGTATTGAAATCGGCAAGTAGAACGTCGCGATTTCACTAAAATCCCGCGACAGCGGCGACGAATCGCGCCAAGGAGCGATTAACATTAAATATGCCGCGGTCTGAAAGCGGCTAACAAAAATTCTCTCATAAGAATTACGAGTTGGGATTTATTCAAATTCTTCGTCGTGTTTAAAACAGCATGTGCCCGAACAAAGGAATATTTTCAGCAGTTTTTAATGGAAACAGCTTTTTAATTTCGATAATTATGAAATAAAAACTGTGAAACCGATCGTTTGACCGGCGGTGGTAGGGTTAGCGTTAATCAAGGATTTATCGGCTGATCGTTTTCTAATGGCATTGGAAGAATTAGGTTCCATTAAATTGCCAAGTCTACGCGCGTACTTACTTCCAGCAACCGCGAGCACGGAATCGTGTCATTCGTCGTGCAGCCTTCGCCGATTGCGTCAAGCGGCAGTATTGCAAACAATGTAATTGTGGTTGCACGCTGTGGTAAATTAGAAGAAACGGCGCGTGCGACAAATTTCATTGCTCTCGCTCCGCGCGTATAACGAAACGGTTACAGGTAACGCGTACGTAAAATTGACACCGGATAATTGATCGATGTCACGATCCAACTTTACAGTGGTCGTAACTGGAACTTGTTGAAAGCGTATCAGAGCAGAAACGTGGCAAATTGTGACGGACGGAACGTGTTCAGTCCACGTTGCGATTTCTATAAAATTTATCGCTTATTTTGTCATTTATTCCTCGTGCATCTAATTAATACAATTTATACTGTAACTTGTTCAACAGGTCACTGAGAGCATTTCCTCCTACTCCAGCTGCAAGAGCGCGCAATTCAATTTTCTTTTTTTTTTTTTTAAGTCCCTAACCGGAACATAATTTTCTGTTCTATTGTTTTCTCTTTGAGCATTTCAATTCGAACCTGGAATATTTCGACGAAGTTTTCGGTTTCTCGATGGTTCTGTTGTTCACGGTGCTTTTTCAATGAAAAATTCCAATGTGTTTTCCCTGTCGTTATTTTCGTGATCGTTACCTTTTCTTTTTCTTCCGGAGGGACACAGGTTTATCCGATTCTCGTGAAGGTTTCCAAACACGTGGCCGACATAACACACATCCGGATTTCACCGCACAATCGCACACGAGTCAACTGGATTTTACCTGATTTCGACATAACATTTCTGTCACTGGTCCTCGAGGCATCTGTCGTGCGTCGCCTCCTCGAGGATGCCGGTTACGAACGCAGTCGAGAACAACCGAGACCGGCCGAAGGTCACCGAGTCTTTCCGAAGAGCAGCGCGAACGACCGAACGTTTTCGCGTACCTGACATATTGCACTTCGAATTCTAAAAGCACTCCGATTATTTTTCCGTGTTACCAACGGATTTCTAGCCCATCGTGCCGTCCCGACGAGAAATTCGTGATTTTCATTCGACGACGCTGCAACAAACGGACCACGAATCGCGCGACGAACACCGAATGCAAGCTAGTCGAACTTTGGTTACGAACTGGTCAGTCAGAGAGTGGACAGTTAGGCCCAAGAGGGAGTAAAGAATGGTAGGGAGAGGGTTGTTGCAGACTCGGATTTGGGAAAACATTATTATTCGCTGCGTCGGGAAGAATAACGATTATTCCATTCTTCTTCGAAAGCAATGGTTGTGCTTTTAATATACACAGTTTAAATTATTTCGTTACTTATTGTTCAACGTTGGACGAATTAGATATTAAGTTGACTATGTTAGTTAAACTAAGAATTCGATCTTAATAAGTTAGATTATGAATTATTCCACGTAATAAATAAAGTAGTTCTTTTAGAAGAAATCGTTCTTTTAGACGTAAATAGTTAATACATTGAACAGAAAATTCATTTTTATAGTAGCGTAGTGTCTGAATGTTTCTATGACTGCGCATGTGCAATGTTCTATTGTAAATTTAAATATTCCGATAGCGAAAATTGAGATATTAATTATGACGAGTCATATACAATTTTCGTGGCGATCATTAAAAAATTATCGAACATGAAATGACAATAACAATGAGAACGGTTGAAAAGGAATAACAATTGGTAAGTATCGTGATAACTATATTCTGTGCCCAGATGGATTTGGAGAATGGAAAAGGTAAAGATTTTAGGTTTCTACTATGTATTTAGGAGTGGAGCATGCTGGAGCCAGGAACTCGAGGATTCTAAGTGCAGCCCTGACTTACGGTGTCAGGCGGGGAGGAGGAAGAAAGTAAGAAAAGCAGGTAAAGCGAGAAGGAGAGAGAAATAGCCCTGTTCCGCGTGCTCACGTGTGCACGAATGTTGCGTACGTATTCTGTGTGTGCGCGTCTCTTTGGCGACGGGACGAAAACAGGTAGGACCACCGATAAACCATACGTAACGCGAACGTGAAGCAAAGCACGTCTTTTTTTCCAGGTAAACCGTGAAACTAACCTGCGCGTTTCCACCCACCACGTCATTGCGAGTCGAAGTAACGAACAGCTGACACAAGCAGTCTTCCGGATCACGGCGTGCTGGGATTAAGCGATCGAATCATCGCTGGTACTTAAAATTCTTCGTTCGCAACGCGGACGATTTTGCAAGATTTCTAATGAGTCGACGCGACTGGTTTAGAAAGAGGACTACGCGCTTCACATTCACTTCCACTGATTCTTATGAGCTATACGGTCGCCCGTTAAACCGTACAGAGATTTTATAAAATAACTTTTTCAAAATTGGACCAAATAACTTGAATTGTTTGGAGATGTAAAGGCGCTGGTTTAAATATATCAATGATTTCGATATTATATGTACACGTAAAATATTAAAAACATTGAAAATACTAAAATTTTATAAAAAAATTTAGAAATCTTTTTGCTACAACTTAAATCTTTGTAAGAAGAGATGATATTCTTGTGCCCGCATCCGGAACTGACATTCCTGTGGAATGATCATTATCATAGCTCTCACAGTTTCATTATGTCGTGCAAGCACTTTTTTCGTATTATCTAAGATATTACAGTAATTACTTCCGGCGAGTGAAAGTAACGCGCAGTAATTGCAAAAAGTTCAGCATTAAATGATGCTAGGTATTATCTGGACGAGTCTTTCACCACTTTGAAAGAAAGGTATAATTATAGCGCAGTTACAAAATGCATCCCTCCTATTATATTCACATTTTGTAAAGCGGTTTGAAAAATTACTTTTTCATTTTCCACATATTTGATGCTTGTGACGTAAGTTTTGTTTAGTTTCCGGAACTGATATTTGTTGTAATATATTCGCGCGAATGTTGTTACGATGTTTAGAATACAAAATAGTTAAAATATCACTCGCTTATAAATTTTAATTTTATGGTAATTTTGAACGGCTACGAAGTTTGTTAATCATTGTTTCTAGAAAACGAATAGATAAAAAGAATTAGGAAAATATTATTATCAGATATGACCGCTGCCGTCATAAACGAACAATATCAGCTGTAATCCATATGTCACGTGTACATAAGCGGTTCCGTTGCCCTCATAGGTTCTCCGTTTCCACAACGACATCAGATATTAACGTCGGTGGAATGTTATCGACGCGAACAGTCGTTCTTGATCTTGTCTGAACGAGATCGTTCTCGGCTACGCGATTGTCCTAGAAAACGAGATTCTACCGGTCGGCGCCTTGTGCCCGCTATAGTTGTGCAATTGCTAGGTAACGACTTCGTCGAGACCTTCTTGCGCTGCCGGCTAAGTGTATCCGGTTTTTACGGAAGTCGCCTGCGAAGCATATATTTAACGTTAGAACTACCGAATCCTGTAAAGCTTTGCGTTCCAAGATAATTTCGTTCTTCGTAAATATTTATCTTGTGTCAAACTAGTCTGCGGATTTTAAGCGTTTATGACAAAAATGATCAGACTGCTTGCCGGACAGTAAAAGCATTTTAAGAATTTATAACACTGTCCGATTACTTTCGTCTCAGTAAAAATATTAACAGAACAAATATCTGTCTGTGCAGATTGAAGCAGTCAATTTTTTATATAATCCTGAAACAATACTCATATGTTTCCCAAAAGCGGATACGTGGAATCACAATAGCTGTCCATCTCGGTCCTTTAAAACCTAGGGTTGTAGCGGACAAATGTTATGACCTTGGACCTTTTTTCTTCCAAAGGCAGGCCATAAATAAACCACTTTGTTGATTCATTGAAGTTGAAACAAATCTAGTCATTATAATACAAGATGGCGACGATCGTAATCGTCGTTTTAAGAACGGCCATGAGGAAGGCGCTGGGAATATCTTGCAGTCAAACATTATACCAGGATTTCAAGTTTTCCCAAGATGTGATTTATGACGTTATAATTATTAGAAACGACTGATAACACCGAATGAATCGTTTACGGTCACCGATTCTGGGATTTATAGCACGCCAGCGCACAGGAAGCGTCAACGGTACGCCGGTCTATTATTAACCAGCTTTTTCTTCTTTTAACAATGTAATGCGCCTCTTCTGTTCAACGTTGTCCTATATTTTAGTAGTTAAACATAGGATGTTCGGTAACTGTAGCGTACAGTATTATCAAGTACTATAATTTAATCAGGTTTTAGCGGTGGTCATATAGCGGCATCTAATTATGATATTACTTTGTTATTTCCATAAACGCATCAATGTTACAATCTCATTTCCTGCTTATCGAGATAAAGGATTCGAGATAGTTTACTACCCGATGCGGTCTTAGCGAGATCCTTCTTTGCTTTTTCGTAGATCTTGTACTCGTATTATTTATACTAGTTTTCCGTTGCTACACTTTAAATGTTATCGTCTAACTGGTTTCAATTTATAAACTCCTAATATTGCACATGTTAATTGACGATCTTTTAATTACGATTTTTTTCTCAGACAAATTTTGCACAGATTTATGGTCCGAAAAGTATGATACAACTTTTATTTTACAGGTAAACAGACCGATTCTGATCAAACGGATGATTTCTCTTGAAACTGGAAAAATTAGTACATCCGGCTCGATTCGTGGTTGTGCAGAGTCTTATCAAAATCGGGGTGTAACGTGGCTTCCTTGTTAGTAATATAACACCTTGCGGGGGTTAAACAACGATTTATGAATGAACATTCAACGAACACACAGTTTCATTGTCCACCGGAGCGGACACCTTAATCAACGAAGACGATCGTCCAGTTACCGTCCTCGCTCCGTTCCGGTGTGCGACGTTCCTTGGACTCGATATTAGGACGAATTTATTGATCAACCGGCGGGCAGCAGACCAACCACCGAAATTGTTCGACTGTCAGCTCTCCCGGACAGTCTAGACGCCGGTCGCAGTAAAAAGTTAAACCCGTTTCTGGTCCGAGTCGAACGCGAAAGGAACCCGAGCCATTATTTTCCCGGACGTAATACGAGAGTTTTACTCCACTTTGACGGAACAAAGGGATCGGAGGGCATAAAGCATCCGACGACTGTTTCGGCCTTGATCGTGACTCAATCGCAAGGCTCGAAGAAAAAGCGAAGAGCAAAAAAAAAAATAAGATATGAAAGGAGCGGCGGAGGAAGAAGAGGATGAAGAGGATGAAGAGGATGAAGAGGAGGGGAATAAGAGGAAGGCGAGGAAGAAGACAGGGAAAGAAAATGGCGAATACCCTCCTCGGGGGAGCAGCACTGAATTCAATCCTGCACGATAACGTCTCATCGATTTATTAACTCGGTTACCCTTAGAAACACGGTTCGCTGGCCCTCGCCATAGTCCCGGCAATACGGATAACCGTTATCACGATGCACGAACACAATCGATTCTTACCGTCTGGGTGTAGTCCAACCACAGTTTCGAGTCTATCTTCCTTCTGCATGACATTGTTCCCGACGATTATTCCCTTTTTTTTTTCACCGGTCCCCTTATTCCGGCCGAGATAGACGGGATTCGCCACTCGAGGCAATCCAGGATCGGCTCATTTGCCCCTTATTTCGCCGCGGATGCTTCTCGGAGATGAACCTCTCCGCTACGGAAAGCTCCGTCCGCGGCGAGATGCCGCTCGGATTGGCCGATGATTTATCGGGCCCGCGGTTTGCATTCTTTAACGTCGATCCAACGACCACCGCCGGTTTTCTTGTTATCGCGGCCCCCTTGGTACACGCGTTGTTTCGCTCGGCTGAGACGGTTGTTTGTCGAACGAACGGCGGAGCGAAGAATTTCCGAGGGCCGTGTGTCAACCGGATGTCGATCGACTGGATCCTGCGGTTTCCGTTTCGATCTTCGCTAGAACGTCTGTTGTCTGCAGTCGCGTTCCACCCTTTCGGCTACTGAGAACTTCCTAATTGGAGGATTAATTCGATCGAGTTTCTCCCCACGCGTTTGCATTTCAATCGTTCTCTCTAACGACCGTTCAGCTATATTTAAATTGAAATTGACTCGAAGAACGCGGCGGCAGAAATTATTGTCTAAAATGCATCGTCTCACCTGTCTGTCTACTTTTACGACTTTTTTTTTTAGAATGGGTGTCACGGCTCAGTGTAGGATAACTTTTCTGCGGGCGTACCCGAAGCAGATGGCAACGTCACCGACGGTGGATCCTGTTCGAAGCCATCGAGCACCGCAAACACGGATATTTTCGGGACGTCGACGCGGAGACTGTTCAATCCTGTCGCGGAAGCAAACGCGTGCGAAACACTTGCGACATAGACGTCGGCATTGTTGAAACAATTTTCCGAATAATAGGGGCGGCCGGAGTGTTCACAGTTGTGAGTCAACGTGCTCGTAATTGGCGTTGCAAGATGTTAATTGGGCGGAATTAATTGGCTCCGACGGCATCGAACCTGTTCCGTTCGATGGGAGGCCCCGTTGCCCGGGTGATGCGTGAATCCGCAGTTTCCAAAAATAACGGCACTCTCTCACGCTTTCGTCGCGGTGCGCTTTACCGGGGATTCCCCGCGATCGGAGGAAGTCGAAGGCAAAAGTAACAGCGTTTCGACAGCCCCGATTATTTCTTCCCGTGTTTGTTCTCCGGTCTGTGCACCCCTCCTTTGTCGTTACCGCTTATCGCACTCTACGTATTTCCGAACCAGTAATCCGTGACTTTTACGATTATTTATGTTAAAACTAGTTTCAACTTATCTCGCTATTTCTTGGCATTCCTTGATATGCAAAATAGCTTGTTGCTAAATTAAGTAGCGCCTTGATAAGTTAGTAGCTTCTTGATAAATAAACTAGTTTTCGTTATACTTTTACGACGGAGTCTCTAGCCTTTTTTTAATGATGCTCTCAATCCATTGTACTTTTATATCGTAGATTTATTACAGAATTATATGGACTGCCTTTAATTGCCCTCTTCCGTAAAATTAAGCGGCTTTCACCACTTATTGCACGTTCCAATGCGAGAGCATCTCTGTCCCAGGAAACAATAACTCGCTCGCTGCACTGGTCTCTCTCTGCCCTTTCTATTGTAATCCATGTACAGGATACAAACAACAAATGTATCGTCAATTTGTCAATTCACGAAACCAGTATCGCGGTTGATAGGTATTTCGTTCGCAAACACGACCAAAGTCCACGCGCGACGGGAACAAACGCGGCACTAACTGTTCTCGCCGAGCTTGTTCGTTATCAGTCGGCCGCGGGACCAGTGATAACAGCGACGATAATGACGCCGATCTTTCCGATACGCCTGCACTACCATCGGGGAACTCCGTGGAACAGATGTAAGTAGCCGCGAAGGATTCGGAGGCGCGGCGACGCACGCCATCGCGATAGAAACCATGCTCAAATAATTCTTACCGCGGCGGACAGTGAACCACTCCGGTATGGAAAGAACGTTTCAACTAATACGCATGCGACGGTCCAGTAATTCCCGATGCTTCGGCCATAAGTTGCCGAACTATCAGCGACAAGAATCGGCCGGCCGTTATGTACAGGGTGTCACGAACGAATTCCGTTTATACTCGTTAGGTGGAAATTTACTATGATTCGGATTCGACGTGTTTCAATCGAGTTCACACGGTGGGACAATAGAGATTTAAAAGTATGATTAAAAGCAGATTTTAGTAAGTGTAAAATAGTTCTCAGAAATGCTTCTATACTTCGTTGGTAATAAATTGAGAAGAAATTTTTCTGACGGCTCAATATCTTCATTTTTATCAGAAATTGAACTCGCAGTTTAGTAATCCGTTGGTCTCAAGTAACGAGTATTCATTGTTCTTATAATGCAATTTTTTCTTTTAAATCTTACAAAGAAACGCGAAAGCTATTGTAAGCTAGAATATCTGAGAAATTGAATACTAAAATCAATATTAAATCTTAACGAGACCTTTTATTAATATTTGAAAACTGCTACTAAATGCAATTTTGTAAACTTGAAATGCTTGAACCTCTTCGAGAGGGAGCTCCGTTTAACCCTTTACCGCACTTTGACAAAGTAAAATTCTGTTCCCATGTCGTTAATATCTAAAAGGACCTGATCGATGCAACTGTAACGACAATTACGTGGAAAGGAGTTGAAATCCAGAGGTAAAAAATAATCTCTGCAATTATTTCTTGAAAGATTCTTTCATTTCTTGAAAAACCATGCGATGATCTTTTCTCAGATTTCTGGGATATTCGAGAAGTATGCGCGAATTTTTCTCGTATAAATTAGTATGAAATAATTTACATTTCAATAGTTGCTCGAAAGCGATTCGTTTCTAGCGTTTGTTCTTTGAAACGCGTCGAAAGAATTCAAGAGAGCACCCCAGAAACATTGTTAACTTGATAAGTACATAAGTGATACAGTCGTGAAACGTTTCTGGAACGGGAAATGGCCGCTGACGTAACCACTCACTCAGGTAATCTCGTCTAATGTCGGCCCGTTTCGATCCGCGTGAAAAAAGAAGAAAAACGCGAATTTGCATGAAGTCCAGCGGGTTCGTGGACATTTACGTGTTCGCGGCGTCAACGAGCCGAGCGCTCTGATTTTCTTTTTTTTTTCAATATCGGCGAGGGGGACGTCGCGAATTTACATAAACATCCGCAGCGTGGTTATAACCGTTGCAGAGGCAGCGTAACACCCTTTACGAGCTCGGTTCCGTCTGAACGCCGTTCTCAACCATTGAATCGCACCTCGCCAGCTGGCTCTGAAAACGTCTAATCTCCACGGAACGATCAAGAATTCTTTCTTAATCCGTAGAGAAAAAAGAAAGAGAACAGAAACAACGATGGATAAATGAAACAAGGAGTTCACCGATGGAAAAGCCGCGCGCGAAAACTGTTCCGTGTCGATGATTTTCGATGGAATTTGGAGACACGTCGTTTAACGGGAACGACGCCACGCTAAACTGTGCAAACCAGTTAATCACGAGTTTCCGGCTTTAGGTGAAAGTCATTACTTCTTCGTCACACATTACGTCATCGTGCATCGAATTACGGCTTCGCGCGTTCACTCTGCCTGTTATCGTTTATGTTCACATTCTTATCGCGACGACGTACGCGCGCGCATGTATGTCACGAGCATCCCAGACGTTTACACGACTGACAGCCGAAAAGATTGCAGTGAACTTACTTGTTTGTACTTCTAATCGAAGACACAAATAATTTATTCATGACTTGTTTTATTCTTTCTACGAGTAGTACAAGTTTGAAGGTTAGGAAGTTCTATGCTTGCGATAAACGTGAATAGCATGATCGAGCTTCGACTGTGATAACAATTTTTTGATTTATTTTCTATTTAATTTTTATAGCGGTTATTTAGTAAGGTTATATTTCGTTATATAATGTATTCGTTAAGTTATATAGCATTCTACGACAAACCTTACGGTTTCATGCGGCTCTTCCCTTAACGAGAATCTCGATTAGTAATTCCAAGAGACTTGCAGCTACCGGAAGCAGCGTCGTTCAACATCTCGGCATAGATTAAAACATTTGAATAAATTTGCAACCGAAAGGGCATTATTCAAATGGTATTAGAGTTATATTAATTAATAAGGTAATTGCTTAACCGGTGAGAACTTCGAGATTCTAGATAAGTAGAACGTCTTTATTCTCAAGACAGATGCGCCTGAATTCTTGTATCTACAACACAATTTTCTTTTACAGTTTTCTTATGTTATCTTTGTCTTGCAATGATTATAAAAATTCGAGTTCGAATAGCAAATGATAATCAATGGACGGCTTATTTATGCGTGAATTTTATTTTACGAGTGAATTTTGTTTTAAGGGAGAATATTATTTTTTGCGTGAATTCTATTTTAAGGGTGAATATTATTTTATGGATGAAGTTTATTTTACTGATCAATTTTATTTTAAGAGTCAATATTATTTTACGGATGAATTTTATTTTAAGAGTAAATATTATTTTATGGATCTATTCTATTTTCATACGTGTAATTTATTTTGAGGTGAATATTACTTGATGGATAAATTTTGTTTTAAGGGAGAATATTATTTTTTGCGTGAATTTTATTTTAAGGGTGAATATTATTTTACGTAGAACAAAGCTCCGACCAGATTCGACTGATTTTTCAAACGCAGTTCTATTATTTTCAAAACGTCAATATCATTACGCAAGCAACAACCGAGGCGGGCACGGAAGACCGCACCCATCATCGGCGGATCAACGGAATCGGCATTAATCATTGTCAATCAGCGTTACAGAAACGCTGTTAATCAAGGGGCCATTGAAACCGCAGGGTGCTCGCATAACAGGATAATAAGGTATTCGATTAGCGAGGCCCCGGCAACGAAGGTGAGCGCACCACCGTGTCCAATCTGGAACAGTTCCATGACCAAGTGCACACTGAATTATCGTCGTCATAAATGATTCGCGCAACCACGTGGAAACAATTGCTGCGTACGAGTATGGTATCACGTGCGTGCTCGAACACTTGGGATCACCTGAGCGATGCGATGCGAGCCCGTATGCTCGGGGCTCGCGTTCGCATGGCCGCGCGTGTGCATGACGCGCCACGTACCGCACAGGTAACCCGGGGGCAGGTGTACGACAAAAGGGGGTATACCTCCTGCGTACGGGTCTTTTGCGTGTTCCACGACCTTTCATGGGAGATACGCGTTGACGAGAGGAGGGTTATATACGCGCGTCAATTTTTCGCAATCGGACACGGCGAAAGAGTTCGTGACACCATTTGGTATCCGGTTTCGTACTCTTCCCTCGATGTAGGCTACAAGGAAATTCGTGGTCTTGAGTAATACGGTTAAACGACCGTGTCGAAACCCCGATTTAGCTACCGCACACCTGGATCAATTTTGCGCCATTTTCTCCTGGACCGTCGTCCACGGATTTACTCCAGGCGAAGTTAGAATTGTTCTCAACCCTTTGTCATACTCTGTCGAGTCTGGCTCGCGGCGATCGAGATAAACGAATGAACACTGTTCGAACGGTACAGCTGGTAAACTTAAGTGGTTAAACAGTAACTTGGTTGATAAATAATAATAAATAAAGAATAATAAAAAATAATAATAAATAAAGAATAATAAGATAATAATATTAAAGACTAACAGAATAATTAATAATAATTAAACTGAATATTTTTAAATGTAATTACCGTTTTGTATTTAATCTGATCGTTTTTGTAAAAAAAAAAGTGTTTAAAATTTAACAACGTTTCTGTTCACGAAGAAATTAAAGTTTCGATATTCAAATAGAATTAAGTAGACACGCGTTGATCGCATTGTAAAAATAGAATAGAAAATGCACCGAGAAATAAATAAATAGGTCACCTCGAAACCTTCTTTTGTATGATAAGCTGTCATTTTTGTAATAATATCCGATACTACGATAAGAGTGTTCGACAACCTATACTTCAAGGTCGTTCACAATTGACAAAGCTATCGCGTATGTATAGTTCAAATTGAATTATGTATATATAAATTATATTATATTATTTGTATGGATTACAGTATATTATTTATATGAATTATATTATATTATTTATATGAACTATATTACATTAAATATATAAATTATATTGTACTCGATTATATTATATATACATGTATTGAATAGTTTCGCTAAAATGATTGCAACAATTTCATGAAACTACGAAAGAGGGGATGTACGCCATTGCGACCGCGATTTTTGTACGCGTTTATGATTTGATTGATTATGATTAATATTGACAACCGTGAATATATATTATTTGTGTAAAATGCGCCTTAAAAACTTATATAATCAAATTCGGCGTCGCTAAATTAATAGAAGCATCGGCGTAACCTAGACACAATTAATTTATATTTTTCAATCGACCAACACGCTAACCTATATTTTTCACGAAGCAACAGAAGGCGGGCTTGCGTCACTTTGAAAATAAACGGTCCGCATGGTATTGGCACTGCTGGCCGGTAGCATCGGGCGAACCCTTTGGTCGCTTCTTGAAACAATGCCGCGCGACACGCTGCGTGACATATGGCTAACGACGGGAAAGGAATAAAATAGAGAATCGATATAGCGGCCAGATAACAATTTGCGTCATAGTCGGCCGCTGCATTGTCCGATCGTTTTACACGATATTCGGAATTTACGGAGCCGCGCCGCGAACTGCAAACTCGCGCGCCCCGTAATGGAGCCAGCAGCGTGCCCTTATCGAGCGCAGACTACAATAGCGCCTAAACGTTACTTCTTATTGCGTTCACCGTTCTTTTCGATACTCCATTATAGTGATCGAGTGGCCGGCCGAGTATATACGGTCGACGCGTATACGCAGCTCTTGCCCTGGAACACTTTCTACAAATTAATGTCGCAGAAGTTCTCCGCGTCTTTTCTGGATTTATTTTCAGACGATCGACGAGCACGATTTTAAACGACGGAGAATTTTTACACGGTTTGCGCGATCGAGAGATTCTTGATGACACGCAGCGATTGTTAAGTGTATACGCTTAACTTTAGAATACTTAACGTTAGTTTCGAATATTTTTTTACACGATGGTCATAATTTTCGTACGAAAACTGACGATATAAATATAAAACGATAGAAATGAGATATACGTTTTTAGTTCTTTTTCTATAATAAATGCATAATATTTCCCGATTTTTTAAGTATAATATTAATTATTATATGTAATATACAATAATCAATATAAATAATAAATACAAAAAAATATATTAGTATATTATAATAAGCATAGTATCAAAACTATCCCCGGACTGCAAAAATATTTAAAAAATTACGATGAACTGAAAAGAAAATGTCTGACGATTCTGAATATACATGTGTACATAAAATAAACACCTCGTTCGTTTCCACGAGATCTTATCTCCTTCGACGACAGTTTTCAAATTGACTTCTCCATTGTTAATAATCGTACCGATTAACAAAAGACGATTGTAACAATATCGACGGTATTTCGATCCCGATAATATTTGCTACGCTATCTTATCATTCCTTTCCCGTCGGTTTTCCGCAGATTACTTTATTTAGAATTGATATTCGATTTTATCTTCGGCGCGAGTACTACATTTCGTTTCACTGCTACCAAATTGTTAATTCGGAATTCTGATACCATTCCAAACACACTTTAGATCGACACATATTTGCCATGCATTTGACGAACAAGCATTGATAAGTAAACCTTTTTATATTCTGGACTCCGATAAAATTGAAAGCGTCTATACATATAGGTGGAAAAATATCTTTGTAAACAAATTTTCGATCGAAGACGAATTAGATATCGCGAAACTTATTGTACGAATTTTGCAATGGATTATTGTACCGGTTTAGTTAATTAATTGTGACGTTATAACCTACGTTATTAACGCTTTCAGGCCTCTAATTAGTTTGGGTCATCGAAGTTAAATTGTATTTTAAGTTTCATATTTCGGGTATTTAAATATACTTATTTGTTACACAGGAATTGAAAATAATTATTGGAATATTATTTTATGTAACATGTATTGCGGATAGTTACTTGAAATAATATTTTCCTTAGGATATATTAATACCCATTACTTCGGATTATAGCTTACACAGAATATTGTCAATGAATGATATATAGTCATATTACAATATAGTCAATTCCGCATAATGCGGAAAATAATATTTTCTGAAAAATATACTTAAACTAATTCTACTTGATGTAATGTTTTACGCAGAACATATTAAATCTAACTGCATAAGATAATATTTTCGGAAGAATGCATTCAAATTAATCTAAAATTAAAATTAAAATAATTAAAAATATAATAAAATTGAAATAAAATAAAATAATTAAAATTAAAAATCAAAATTAATTATTTGAAATCATACCTGCAGGATATATAAAAACCAGATCCACCGCAAATGCTAATATAACTCGCCAGATACTAATATCTACCCGCGGAATATACTGCGAAACAAACTTCTCGAAACAATATTATCGCAGCGCGATCAATAAAACCGAATTACTCGTAACAATTATACATTTTTTTTCGAATCGACCGCTTTGCCGGGGGCCCGCTAATGGAATTTCGCATTGTCTAACAAGGGATCGCGATAGACCAGAAGAAGAAGAAGAAGCCGGCGAGCACTATTAACGATCCTAACCAGCTTCCTATTCGCGGAGGAAGTATCGGCGAGCGATCTCTTTATCACGCGGCGCGTCGTTACGGAATCCAGCATTTCTGAAGCGAGCTTCTCGTTATCACCCAGCAGCACGGTAACCGTTAAACGGCGAGCTGCGCTGGCTGGTTCCATTAGCGTCTTCCGCCAATAACCCTTCTGAAAAATCGGGAATCCTTGGGCGGCTGCGGCTGCGGCGGCGGCGGCGGCCGGACATTTCCCGAGAAAATTGCTATCTCGGGGATCAGCATAAAACGATCGCGACACGTGAAATATTTTCCCGGCCGACGCGCGCGTTTCAGAGCGTTTCAAAGGAAAACGAGGATCCGAAAAGAAAACGAGGCTCGGCCGTTCTCGAGAGTATTATATCGGTTCGCGCGGGCTTGTCAACGTTTTTCTCTTTCCCGGCGCAGCTCGGCGAGCCAGTTCGGCTCGAGCAACTTTTCCTGGTCTCTCTCGGACGCGCGGCCCGTGCAATTAATAACAATCCCCCTCCTCCTCCTCCTCCTCCACCTCCTTCTCCCGAGGAGGCCCGTTTGTTACGCTTTCTTGGTCCCCGGTTACCCTACACAGCGGTCGCGCGTGCGCGTACCAGAGAATTCCCGGGAAGATAAGACGGGCACGCACGAATCGGGACATAAGTTTCACATTCCCGTGGCACTTCGGTCCGATGATTCCCCCTTGCCGTTTTGCGGAACAGCCCGTTTACGGAATTCACGGCAGCGTTCGACCGATCGCCACACGGTAGCACAATTAGTTCTTGCTGCTCGTGGCCCAAGCCGACATATGGCCGCCGCCGCCGCCGCCGATAAGATTCGCTTGGCACCGTTTACGCGGACTATCTAATAGCTCTCTTGTCGCTCGGCAGCTTCGGGGTCCCGCCGATATATGTATAGAACGCTGTTTAATATCGCTTTATCGGCGATAACGGTAGAATTCCTAATTATTAGTAACTATGTGGGCAACTTCTTGCCTCTACCGAGGACGACTTATGATTTACATGGCGCGACTATCTCGGCGTCGACTACGAGAGCATTTAACGGAGGAATATGTTGCTAAAGTGGCCGAGGGAATCTATTAACCGGCTATTCTGGTACCGGGTGCTTGTTTCATTCACTTTTTATTTTTTTTAGAAAACTTTTTCTTTTCATTTATTTATTTAATGTCGCATCTGCTGCAGCATTAATTTCCATTGTGACGCAAAATGTCGTGGATGCTGTTATATTAAAATTTACATGTCAATTTATCATGCATTCAATTCTATTAATAGCATTTATTTTGTATCAGGCGCTTTAATGTAATGACCAACTTCGCTGAGCATTTCTATTTTATTTTGCCTTTTTGTTAACAGTAATTGAAGCAATATTTTCTGAATTCAATTAATTTCACTTTACTTGTTTCAAAAGCACAAGTTAACTATTTCATACAAGGATAGACCTTTACGTATTTAGAAAATACATTATTTCAATGGACAATAAAAAATATATAACATATAATAATATACACGATATATGTATTTGCTGCAATAATTTCTTTGCACACGTGGATCAAGTCTGTCCATACTGTTTCATCGTTTGGCTACGATGTTTCTTCTTCTGCAGATAAACTATCCCAATCTTCCCGGTGTTGCATTCGTTTAATATTTAAGCCTTAAATTTCCATGGGAATTCACCCCTTTCTGCTATCGTTTAAACGCGAATCGCGCGAAGTTCCCCCAGTATTTTTCGTACCACCATATCCGAGCAGACTCCGTCCGTTACAGACTCTACACCGTACATCCTCGCCAGGCGATCTAAGGTTTACCGAGCCCGCGAGCAGTTAGAAATACTGGAAACGTGTCTCGGGTGGCTCCTTCTTATTTTAAGAGACGCGTCACCGTGCCTAGGAGTGACAGCATCTATCATTACGAACGCGATGTTATCGGGTCCGGCCACAGTACACAATGTCGTGCCGAGTCCGAACTGGGTTAAACATACATTCCCAATGCCGTGTGTACCGCTACTTGACACTATCGTTTCATCACGAAATCGGTGGATTAACTGTGAATTTTCCGGGCAACGGGTTGACAAATGTTCACGGCGGCGTTCGTGAGAAGAAAGCAGTTCGCGGGCACGACTTGTCCCGAGCGACCCGGCCCCGTCCAGCTTGTCCACGGTGGTTGTCGATGCGTCGAAAAACTACGAACGGTCGATTTCTCGATCATTTTTCCTTTTTATATATTTTTATTTTCTTTTTGTAAACTTCCATGCAAGGTTTGCAAAATCAGATTAATCTCCGTTCGTTAGTCTCATTTGCACAGGAATTTCTTTTTATTTATTTTTATACTCTTCGCTGACATCGCCGAGTCCTTGGCCAAGTCTTACATTTTGCGACAAAACGTTTTATTGTTTTAATGATATAATAATAAAAACTGTTGTAATATTTGTAGATTTTT
The DNA here is from genome assembly GCF_028453695.1 of Augochlora pura. Lineage (NCBI taxonomy): Eukaryota > Metazoa > Arthropoda > Insecta > Hymenoptera > Halictidae > Augochlora > Augochlora pura. The sequence goes on from NC_135779.1 coordinate 2,197,910, forward strand.
CTACTATGAAAGAAAGAATCGGGAAGCAGTCATTATCAGTTGAATCGTAAATAAAATACAACTTGTGAATTTATAAAGGACATTGTTGTTTCAAGAAAGTTTCTGTAATATTTCCTAAGATTTGTTTATATCATTTCTAAACGAGATCTGAATGGGATGGACGTTTTTTTAAACAATAGTCTTCTTCTGTTCTTCATTAACCCCTTGCACCGTAACAAGGATGATTTTACACATAACCAACTGTGCATGAATTTTATATATTTCTTCTAAATCAAAAACAAATTTGGTTCTCCTGTTATGAATATCCAGGAATAAATGTGGATGAAAACACAGACGAGCTAGTCAACTGTGAAAGAAATTATAATGCAAATGGTTAAGAACATTACATTAGAATGAATTATCAGCAAGGAATAATTAAGAAATACTTTAAAATCGTGTCGAATCTCTCACCGTCGCGTAATAAAACGCTTCAGCGGCGACAACAACAACGCCATTTCTCATTGCAAAATAGAGAAATTTCAAGGATCACTTCGGCCCGGTCTAATCGAAGTAAGTCCCTCCTCGGAAGTTTCTCCACGTTTCTACAGTGTTCTACGAATAGCAGAATCGGGCGAGCGATAACAGTAAAATCGGTCGACGAAACAGAAGCGAAACAAAAATCTGTCTACCTTTTGCAATGCCGAAAGCTCACTGGCACGGAAAGGAATGAAAATCAGAGCAATCGCGGATCGGTTTAGCGCGCGCGCGCGCGCGAGCGAACGCTGTTAATTTGTCGCCGACCCAAATATCATGGCGGACACGCGACATCCGTGGATCGGGCTATCTGCTACTCTTCGACGAGCGCGCAGCAAATTAATAAGAAAATCGTCGCGACGACCGACGACGACACGGATCGATGGATCGGTTTCGACGACCATGGAAACGCGACGACGTGGAAATCGGCGGCAAACAGAGCGGAATGCGCGTAATGAAGCATACGAAGCGCTATAAAAATATAGGGAGGGGCCCTCCCCCCCTCCGGGTTTTCGCAATACGTACGCGAATATGGAGCGAAAGTTTTTGCATTTGCTCCCGGAGACGATCTACTGCGCAAGTTGAATGTGAACTCTTTTGCCGAGTCTTATGTATCGCGGCTGCGAGATCGAGGAGGTGGGCTCTCCGTTTCAGATATATCTGTCGTATATTAACGCGTTCGCTACCAGCGATACCAGCGCGTGTACTTGACCACCGTGGTGCGAACAATTATACCCCCAAAGGTGCTGTTACGCTTTCAACGATTTTTAAATGAAAATTCAACGATTTGCATAGCTCTATTTTGTATTAAAATTGAAACCACTTTTCTTGGTTATTCTTTAAACATCTGTAAGAATGTGAAAGTTACTTGGAGTCTGTAATTACTTTAGCTGAAAGTAATCTGCGTATTTAAAAAACAATGTAACAAAAGAGCATACTTGCATGTTTCTATATTAGAAATAATAGGGAGTAGAAACATGAAAATGCAGTATCTCATTTTTTTCTTTTAGATATCTACAACAATGTAAAAATTACTTTAAGTGTATAATTATTCTGTAGGCGATCATTTTCACCTGAAAACACTGTATACTTATCAATACTTAAGAAAAATATCATACTCGTATATTTCTATCTCATCGATACCAGAAAATAAAAATATACCAATGTAATATTTTATATTTTTATTTTGATATCGAAGACAATGTAAAAATTACTTCGAGCCTATAATTACGCGCATCGCTGTATTTTTATTATAATCATCGTACTAAATAGGCCGTATCCGCATATAAAATATGACGAATAAAACGCCAAAGAAAAGCTACGATAGATTAAGTATTCGATTTGTTTGTCACGACGAAATGCAAGGAACAATTTACCGGTGACAGACTTTCGTTGCAAGAAAGTTGAGAAAGCGACGAGTTCTCGCAGTTCAAGTTGCTTAATTCGATAACTCGATTATAGAGAGCACTGGACAGTTTTGAACGATTCGGGACGTGTCCGAGCGATCTTCTTCTGCATCATTTAAATGAAATGTAAATGTTCCAAAAGTTTCCATCGTTCGCGATAAATGTGACCGTAACGAAACTTTTAAAAGTAATATGCAATTGTATTTTATATTTCATTCAAATAATACAATTATTATTAAGTATATACCGAATCGAAATTGAAAATTACTCTTGCAAATTTTCATCAACTTTGAATACCTCGCTGACTGCATAATAAGCTTGGAATGCTGATGGAATGGCAACTATGGTAATATAAATATTGTTTCATCGATAAGGGTGCTGTTTTCTTCAGCCGGAATGTCTCGGAGTCTCCGTTTGCACAGCAGAAAATTATCTGAATCGTTTCGTCACATTCCACGTTCATTTATTCCTAAAACCATACTAAATACACGGATTATAACTTTGGAAAAATGTATAGTTGCAAATACTTATTTTCTAAACACTGTCTCTAGAGTTCTAAATACTTGTAAATATTTATTTTCAAAGGTTCGAGATAATTATTTTCTAAGGTTCGAAATAATTATTTCCTATCATTGTTAAAAAGCGACTGCGAAAAGCTTCTCACTTCTTAGCAAAAAATTCAAGCACGAGTTTCACTTTGCTATATTTAGCACAATTAAAAAGAAAAACCGTAAAGATTGATTAATTAACTGAATATGTTGCACGAAGTATATTATGCCAATAGATAACGAAAACGATAAGCAATAGAACCCCCAGGGGTTCTAGAATCCCTTTTATATTTTTCTTATAAAACTGTATCAACTGGCAAATGAAGAAATTAATGCCGCATGATTAATGGATGACTAATTATAAACCGCAACACCATATCGACTTAATAAAACATGAGGAATCGAATGCTATACGAGCCACCTGTACATGTTTTATTGTATTATTTCATCGTTAAATCATCTCCCTGTCCTTGGTAATTATTAGAGTACAGATTTTCAATATCTGCTTCTCAATCATTAGAGTTAATTTGTAATATACACTTGCCGTCGACCATATAATTTATAAAGACTGTACATGTTTTTTCTGTTGCTAAAAAATTATGTTTATTGCCTTCTGCTTGGTCTACATTATGAATTTCGTTAGAACGTAGACTTCGGAGTAATTATTATCAAAATCACCTGTGATATAGTCGGTTGATAATACGGTAAATATCTATAAGAGCTAATTAGAGCTAATGATTATAAAGAGTATATTTTAATTATACCATATTGAGGCCATTTTTTGTTTCAGACGCCAAACATATTTTTTGAAGTATGATATTAATCTTTTTAGGTATGATATTCTATTCTGAAGACGCGATATAAATTTTATAAATGTGCTTCGTATTTTGAAAAGTGTAATATCAATATTTTTTTAATATATCAGTATTTTAAATATTAGTATTTTAATATATTTGAATACAATAGCAATTTTTTAAAACGTGACACACATTTTCTTAAACGTCGGCACAGGTCGTGCAAGTTCATCACAGTGCTCGAACAATCGCAAGACTAACCGCGAGCCCAAACAATACCAGTACTTTCAAATACGATATATACTTTTTAAAAATGAGATATCAATTTCTTAAAAACATATTCAATTCGTAAAACACGATGTTATTTGTCTGAACCACGATGAAGCATTTCTGTAGTCGCACCTCTAGTAATTAACCCGAGGTTTTCACTGACAGCGAACGTTAAGACAGAGACGAACAGGCGGATGATCTTGTTTCCAGGTAAACAAGTTCGGCGTATTCGGCTCCCCACCTGCCGGGTTAAAAGTTTCAGTTCCGATCCAATTAGTCCGTACACGGATAGCTTTATCCGGGGCCCCGTAGACATTTTCAGAACGCGCAACTCATCCATGCGGCATCGAGACAACGATTTATCTCGATCACGAGGAGCGGCGATCTTCGCTTCAACATCGCGCGCAGCTATTATTGCTGTACGGGGCCGAGAGGAGTTCATACAGTCACGTATTCGCTATCGAATAGATCGATTCCGTGTCGGTACGATCCACTTAAAATACCTTTAATGCAAATCAGGCTTTAATGTTCGTACGATTACCTTTCCCCCGCTGGGACCGCGTAGCGGACGCGGGACGGATACAACCGAGGGCGGCGCGCGAGCATTCTGAATATTCATTCATTAACGTGCTTCCCGTAATTTGATTACGTTACACTCTATCGATTGTGTCCGATCAATTTATCTTACATCACGCGTGTTCCCGGCTTTTTCTCGTCGTCGTCGTCGTCGTCGTCGTCGTAGCGGTTCTTTTTACAACGATTCGATCGTGTTCCCACTTGTTTTACAAGTTGTCCGCTCGCACCGGAATCGCCGAATCGGTTTCAATCATCGATATTAGATCCGTCGTTGTGCAACAGTTGACGAATTGGTTGCAGCATATGGGAACCAAATCTGAGGGAATAAACGCGACCTCGCGTTAGTTTAAAAATTGTTAAATATGTTTCAAAGAGTGTTGCGTGTGATATCTGTCGACTGTACGCATTGATAATTAGACTACGAATCATATGAATTTATTATAAACTCGAGTAATTGTAATTCAAAGTAGAAGGAGGATCGCAAGAGTTTTATAGTAACATTAAAATTGTTAAAGAAGGAACTTTTTCTTAGGATTTTTGTATAAAAATTCAAAGTCTAATGATATATGTACAGAATTATTCTTCTCTAATTAAAATTAATCTGAGATTTCGCAGCGTATGAATTGCCACGAGAATCGTGCAATACATTATTGTTAAATAAAAGAGAATTCAGTGAATCTCAGAAAAAAAAAAGTTGAACAACTCCTTCAGGAAAAATTCCTAAAAATCATTCTTTCCCCTCTGATTGCTACGATGAACGCCGACGTCCGGATTCGTTTAAGTGAAAATTGTTCTCGCTTCTCGAGAAAAGCGCGACTATTATCGCAAGGTCGTCCGGATTTTATGCGGTCGATTTCGACGACTTTTACGCCTTTGTTCCGCGAGCTCGTAAAATATTTCGAAATACGCAAAGAGACCTCGCTAGTGCCCATAGAGCGCAACCGATAATTGCGCCAATAGTTGCAGCTTGCGCGTTCCCGCGGCAATAAAGTACTCTGTCCCGGCCGGTTCTAGTAAAAAGGTTAAATAACTGGAAGCGTGAAGGCAATCGCTTTAAGCTTCGAGTTGTTACCCGAGGGTACGGTGGACCTAATCCAGGCACGAGCACAACTCTCGGAGACAGCTTATTTGCTAAACAACGGCGATGGTACGCGTTCGCGGCAGAGTAACTGTCCGGGCTAGTCTCACGGGCTTGTAAGTGAAAATATCTTACTTCGCGTATCTGTAGAGCGTAATAATCATAACAATATTATGTCGAATGGTTCGATGCTAGTGTAACAGCGGATACACTGAACAGTTGGTTGTCTCGGCTCTTAGGTAACAGAACATGATAATTAGTTCCATGTAAAGACGTTTGACTACGCTCGAGAAAATATTTTTGATACATGATACTTTGAATTCTTTATCTTCTCTTCCCTTTTGAATTTTATAATTATTAGGTATCGTAAAATTGTTGTCATTTCTTTTTGGAACTTCTGAAAACTAAGTCCCAATCGCTTTGGGTCTAAACGTCTTACGCCCTAAAATGTCTTATTATAAACTTTAAAAGGAAATTTACTAGACGTCTTAGAGACGTCCCGAACCAGACGTCTTTGTGCTATCTGTTAAATTTTACCAATCATCATTATTATTTAAACATTGAAGCTTATTAGTTTTAAACATTAAAGCTTATTACTTTGAAACATTGAAGTCTCTATTAGCAAGAAACAAATACGAATATCCACATAGCCGTGAATTAAGTCGTAATGCAAAGGGTTAACAGCCGCGTAGGCGTCGTCGTCGCGACGTCGTCGAGAATCTTACCGAGTCCGGTTAGTACAGCTCGGAAATTCCCCGAAATTCTGGGCCCGGTTTTAGCGACGGCGATGACGGCCGCTGTCGACCCGGATCGGAATCAACGGCTGGAAGGAACACGTTGCACAGCGCCGAGAGAGCGGGAGCACTAACAACGACCTAGGAATTTAAGATAGGCATAACCGGCGCGCTTACGTAAGCTTTACCTTTATGTCAGAAGGAACCAGGAAGCGTGTCGTGGCCGACGGTAATGTAATCGTAATAACATGTACGCGGTGGAAAGCTGGTTGGGTGTCGGAGCGCCGCGGAACGAATAAGACGCAAAAGAGAGAAGACGCCGAGCGACTCCGTCGAACGACCGATCAAACTGTCCGCGGATCCGGACGATTATTTTCGCGTTTCAACCGATTTCCACGACGCCACGGCGATGGAGAGCTCGTCGCGAGTCGATGATAGCAGATAGGAGGTCGAGATATTTCAGTCGTCGTTTCGCGAAGACGACTGCGAGGGCGTTAATCGAGATGATCCGGTGCTGAAATTGCTCATTTTGAAGCAATTCTCGAATTGTTATTGTAAATTGTAGGATTGAATTATTTATTGGCTAGTATGAAAATTCACAGAGGTTTGTTCGTTTGTTTTAAAAATTCGGTGCAATGCTAATTGAATATTAAATAGTGAATTGGATTACAATAGCATTTCAATAAATTCATTATTTGCTCTTGTAGGGGTTTTAATTGATTTTAATTAATTTTTGAAATAAAATGTCTTGCTCGAGCTATAGCTTTCAAGGGGGAAAGTTTAATGGCCAACAGTTATTCGAAAAATAATTTTGTTTCTTAATTTGTCTGAGCATATGATTTCAATACTGTCAAAAAATAGCATTTTCGTGCAAAAGAACGTTTGATTCAATTCCTTTGAATTCTGATAAACTACGAAAAATGCTACAAGGGATTCTATTAATTCCTTGTTCGAAATACCTGCAACGTTTTTCCGTGAACAACGATTGCACCGGAACAAAAGCAGCAAGACATAAGAGAATGTCAGCTTCGATGAGTCGGCCGAGTGAAGAAACTAGTTCAATCGCTTCCTACAGAAGCGGCTTTATAATTTCAATAATTGTAAAATACAAACTGAAACCGGTTATTTAAGTGGCGCGCGCGCCGGAAATTCGCTTAATTTTCATAGAAATTGAAGCCACGAAAACATTTATGTGTCCGGTGCTGGAAGAATCGCTGTTCCACGTGTTTCTAGGCGACGATGTGCTCGAATTTAACAAAACGCGGACGAGCCTCGAATTATACGGCGTTTAAGCGTCTCCTTTACAACAATTCCGGGAATTACTTTTCGCGGAATGTAATCGTTGCGAATTCTAAATCTTGCATAACACGAGACCGGTGGATAGCGTTATCTAAAGATTGCCTGCATAGTTTGTCGGTAATCTGAGTAATTGCTGTATCATAAACTCGAACGATTAGGGAACTGTTTTACTCGGAAGATTTTCACCTTTTTTTTTCGTAAACTGGTATCTACTCGAATGGACACGAACTACGGTTTTTAATCGTATATCATTTTTAATTATAAATATATAACACTCGAACTGCTGCGATCTTTACAAAATACACAATATACTTGTTTAGTAGTCTCAGACTATGGATTCTATGCATTTGTGATAAAAATGACTAGGAAAAATACCAAAATTAAAATACAATACGGCCTCTTCATTTGTCCTATATAATATAATACAAAGTAAAATAAAAATAATAAATCTGAAGTACTGCCCAAGTTGAACTACCTGTTAGGATAAAATGCGCATCATCGTTCCGCGACAAACAATCTTTTAATGCCAGCCAATCGACGTTAATAAACCCGTTAAGCGTACGGTACGGGCACGGAAAATTCATTGGCAAGATCAAAGGGCCGACGAACGCGAAAGTCCGATCGCCCGTTTGAACATCATAAACGGCCGCAAGAAGACCGCTCCCGCCAGTTTTATTGGATTATATGCGTGTACGACAAGAAAACAACACGTTTTCGCGGCGGCAAGAAAACAGGAAGCCCGTATGGTAATAGAATTCTAATAACGCGCGCGCTCGCCAAGATGAAAACTTGATATACGACGGTGGAGAGCCGCGGCGGCCCGCGCAAGAAGCGCGAAAGAGGACCAAACGAGATACAAAAAGGTATATACAGGGTAGCTAACAGCCCTGGAATCGTTGCCTGGATATTACGGCCTGATAGTTGCCAAGCAAGTCACGGACAATGGTTTTTGATCACTTTGATATTGTCGAGGGAACCGAGAAAACTGACCGGCGAGCCTCGAATCCCTTCAAAAATCTGAATAGTCTCTTTCCAAGAATATTCCATCGAATAGACATTACTGTTTTTCTCGAGAAATAACCGAGAAAAGTCGAGGTATCTTTTTAAATAACTATTTAATGTTTTATTAAGGATTAAGAGTGAAACTACCAACACAAAAACGTGAGAAATATACATTTTTAATAATAATTAGTAGCAATTGATAGTACAAATAAACTTTGCACTATTTTCATTATAATTTCTGCTTGGATTTGTACAAAATCAGAAATTGAAAGATAAACTCCAAGGCACTTCAATTATTCTAATTATGCTTTCTCGTAGTCTGCATACTTTGTGTATATATTTAAAAAAAACTGCAAACTATTACACTTCGCACAGTTTTTTAAATATGAACAAATTCGATGATATGAAAATTATTTCGAAACGTGATGGAATAATTTTGGATGGTGCCTCAGAATTGGTACTCAATTGCAAAGGGTTAAGACAACGAATTATATTTACAAGTGTCTTATACACGACTGTCATGGAATCGCGTGATATATATATATATATAAAACGCCATCAATTGTAAATAGATAATAATTTCTTAAATTTCAAGCTTCTTGAAATATATTGCATTTTTATTTATGTTGTATTTTAGCATCTATTTATGAGTTCTATTTTAATATACCGATTCTATTCTTTCAATGTATATATATATATATATTTAAATACATGGCGAAGGAGTCAAACTACCGTCCGAATATTTTTGGGAGTCACAGTAGATCTCCATTTCCCGGTAAAACAGTTGAATTCGTGAAAAGCCGAAGAGGTTGCCGGGAGCTCGCGGCGAACAGCCCGAGCACGGATTGCGTCACCCGGTCCAAAAATCCAGAAAACGTCCGTAGAAAATGGAACCAGGCCAAATACGGCAAATCCGGCGTCAGCGTGGCGTCTATCGATTGAATCGGTCGTAAAGTGAAACGGCGCCGAGCCGGTGCGTGTAAAAACGTTACGGTAGCCGGAGAGCCGCGTAGCGACCGGGGGTCATCGCGGACGCGTGGCGGTCAAGACGGCGAGATGGTACCGTGGAACACAAATTTCTGTCCGGCCTCTGGCTCCGGCCACCGGTTCCCCGGCCGCGTATAAATCAAACCGCGTGGCCATTAAATCCAAGAGTTACGATAACACGCGAGCCTTTTCCGCGGCGTATCGCCATTGTTACGGACAGCCGAGACAATGGACAGATATCACGTGCCACGGAAGGGAAGAACGGAATTGACGGAACAAGAAGAGGCGAGCCCGGGCTCCTCGGCCCCGCGAGAGAGGCATCTCTCCTTGGATGGCCTGCGGCTGTCCATTAGATCGAACGTGCGTGATAGCTTGGCCTACGATTGTTGCGCTAACGTCCCGGAAAAATGGCCGGCCGAGAGAGCTCTCGGAAACTTCGCGCTATCCGCAGGTTTCCGGGTGTGTTCCGTGTCTACCCTACTTTAGCTCCTTCGCTGCGATCCGACCGTCGTCTGTTTTTTCAACACCGCCCTCTTCAAATTCTAGGACACATTGCAATTTATAGTTCCTGGAACGAGCGTGACCGATGCGATTTAGAAGACGGTCGCAGAAAAACCGCGCAACTCTTTTCCACAGAGAAATTCGTCCTTTCGCAGATTGCGCTCAGCTGTTCTTTTTTTTTTTTAACGCATTTAAGAAGACTGCACAGGTCCTCGAAAACACTGAGAACGTTCTAGAAACGGTCTGCGTTACAAATCAAGATGTCTTACGGATGATTTTATGCGCGTCTTTGAGACGATTTTTGGCCGTTTCCAGGTCTTTTTCGGACCAATCGTAGGAAATGTAGGAATGGAGATTATACAGCAGTACCTCTTAAGATATTAACTCTCAATCCAATAACTTCCACGATTCTAGTTTGGCGATTTTGCAAAATCCTTGATAACGATTCGAACGCGACTCGCAGCCTGAAGCATAGAATGGTTCGGGCTTGTTCCCGCCTTCATCTCTCATCGGCCACTGTTTCGTCGTTAATAACACGTAAACAAAATCGCGAAAGAAATAGCTCGCATTTTCGCTAAGGAAAAAGTTACTTCAAAGGTTTCACATTATTTTGGAAAGACAAAAAAAAAGGTGATAGAATATTTCCAATGGTGCCTCAGAGTCGCCGCTCGAGTGCAAAGGGTTAATTGACGTTGCATCCGCGGTCTCGCCGCGTTTTCCTTGTACCGCCGCTCGATTTAGTCGGACGTTCCGTTTCCGGTGCAACGAGAACACAGGTTCTTCCAGCCGTCTAATTAAAATGAGAATTGAACAATTTGTCGTCGGCGAGCGGCTCGTCGTTAATTATGTCGATGGCTGGGCGTGCGACGAAAGGAAAAACCGACGCGATTGTAAAACGCGTTTACGATCCCGGGTACGTTCGAGAAAAATCGGTACACGGCGTGTAACGAGTGTTCCTGGTCGGCGCGCGGTTTCTTTCGCGTTTTGAAACAGGATCGTTTCTCTGGTAATGACTTCCCGGCGGAAAAAGTTTCAATTTATCCCGTAGCGGGGAACGGGTAAATGTAATGGAACGATCCCATCAGGCTAATTATATCGAAAAGTCGATCCCGGCCCGATGATGCAATTTTAAGTTCTTTGTGAAAGCGAGCCACCGCGTGATCCGGAGCAACGTTGTTACTCCGTGTTTCCATCGCAAGCTGCTCGCGATTCTTAATAATTGCCCGGGCGGTCTAATGGATTTTTTTCTTCACGGCGATCTTAACGGCAGGCGCTCGCGGATCGATAATTAGAAACGTTTGTAGCCTTTCGCGTATCGTCCCGTTGATAGACAGCAACGCCGGTCGAAAGAAAAGCACTGAAAATATTATTTCTTTATTTTATCAATCGCTTCGCGAATTTATTCCCGTCGACGATCTTATCCCCGAGGATGCAATTAATTGTTAGGCTGATAATTTATATCGCACATCAGAGGCCCGGGACTTCTTTTTTAATCGAAACGATCCGGACGTTTATGGTACAATATCCGCGCGTGAACCATTATCTGGACACGTTCTCGATTTACGGCGCACTTAAATTTTTTCAACCGAAAAGATATAGTTAGGAATAAACTGTTTATTGGATTCATTTACCCGGGGGGCACGGAACGGCAGCGCTTAACAGCGTATGCATCGAGTAACGCGTACTCTTATTTTCTACGATGCAATTTTTTATCTCGCGCGAAGATCCACGCCGCAATCTCGTGAATCGATCACAGTTTTTGCACCGGTTAGGACACATTCAATATTTGTCCACGGTTTGCTGCGCGTAAAACGCTTTCGAAAGATTACCGCAGGCCAGGGAACGCCGCGGGCAATTTTCTTCTCGAAATCGCGATGAGCGAGCGCGATAAAACGCTTCGAGCGATACGGGAGCCGATACAGCGTTTCAACTTCGATCTCTCGGTATCACGTAGAAAATATCTCCGAAGCGTTTTCTTGCTGCCACGCAACAGTATCCGTCTCCCGGATCGTGATTAAGACCTGATCCCGGGCGTTTTTTGCGTGGACGCGATTAGCGTCGTTTTTCCGCGCGGTCGAAGATGCGTCGCCGACCTTGGGAAACGTTTTACCATTGGCGGCGGCCGGCGATAACGTTTACCCGAGGTCAAACGAATGGGACAAATTGCTTAATTAATGCTACGGTTGCTGGCAGGGCGAGGAGGATACGCGCCGAGAGGCGCCCGTAACACGGGATTACCGCGGTCCCGCGTCATCCATTATGCTGTTTTCTACGCGTGTACGCCGAGTCTTTGTATCACTCTGTTGCATCGCGATAAATTCCGGCGAACGATGGCACCCCGCCCTTGCAACGAGAATATCCCATGCGATAATGAGACTTAATAGCGTTTAACGTTCGAGCCGGATCGGCCCGCGTCGTTAAAAGACAGAGGCGCCGAAAGGTATCGCAGTCGGGACTGCAAAAATCTAGCGACTCGCGAACGGTAACCTAGCGGCGGAGCAGAATCGCCGAAATGGAATTCGTTCCACAAACTTTCATGTTCCTGTTTCTAACTGTTCCTCTCCTTTCACCTTAAATATCGTTCGAATTCTACGGGCGAGATCTAGTTCAAGCGAGCTGTTCGACGTACAGCGACTGCCGAAAGTATTCGGACGATAACTCTGACTTCGACGCGGCACGCGGTGATTCCCACTAACTCATTAATTTTCAAATTGTTCCTTTTTTTTATTTTTAACGGGAGAAATCGTGTATATGCACGATAAGTTGTAATAAGAAGAATATAATATAATTATGCTCCATATACGATAATATTACGGATCATTATCTACCAACATGAAACGAGCATAAAAATGTATCACACTGTACAAAATCGTAAGAAATAAAATCTTGATTCTTTTCGGAAATGTATGTCACTCGATATTTACAAATTCATATAAATCGAATTTCATTGTAGCATTTTATTTGGGTATTACTGTAGCATATAGTAATAAAAGGTATACTATATAATACGACGGTTCGTAAGTGCACGTTTTTACGAAAAAAAAATGGTGCCGAGTAGCTGCCAGGTAACGCCCTGGATGGCGCGGAGTGGAAGGGTTGACGTATTCGACGCGACACGCCAAAATCGGCGCATTTATAACCCACAAAGGGAACATGGCGCAGAGGAACCAGGCGCGTTCGAGCACCGCCCCCCCCCCC
>NC_135779.1:2210915-2277082 GCF_028453695.1 Augochlora pura
CCCACGTCCACGTGCATTCTGCTCTCCGGATACACGCGTGGCATTACGTCTGCGCCAGACATCAACGTGCAGCTGACGTCCTTTGGATGCACCCTTGCCAGTCTCTTAAAGTGAAACCCGCACGCGTCGCCGCGCGGCACCGGCGTTCCGGTGATGCGCCGTGCCGAGCAGCGCGAAGCTGGCCCGAGCGGAGCTGAAACGGTGCCGAGCGGTGGCGAGCGAAGCTGTGCGAAGCTGAGCGAAGCCGCGCCGAGATGCGGGCTCCGATGCCAGCGATACCGACCAGGAAACACGCCAGAACAATGAGAGACAATGATAACGCCAGAACCGCGGCTAATTAACTTTCAAGGTGGAATATTCAAGTGGGAACACGCTCCGCGGTAATCTCGGCCGTTTGTGCTGCCGATCGAAAAGCTTTCATTGCTCGTTTAACCTTTCGTGGGTTTAATTTAATCGTGCTAGCCACCTACAAACATGGCAACTTCACAGGCTGCGGCGCAGTCTGTGAAGCCGCGAGAATTTTCTGCGGCACATAGGCTGCTTTTACACGGAAAACACCCCAAAGGTTACCCCCGCGCAATGTGCCGGGCTTCGATTGATGTAAACATTGTAAAAATAAACTGTTGTTTGTTACCTTTTTTTTACTCTATTTCTGTGTATATTATATTTACTAGTGTTTTCGTAATATGTTGTATGTTGTATTCATAGTATGTTGTATTATGTTGTATTCATAATATGTTGTATGTTGTATTCATAATATGTGGTACGATGAAAAAATGAATACAACGATCTACTACATTATGACCTTCGCACAACCTTGATTTAAATAATTGGGATCAAATAAAGTTCCAATTACAATAGAATTCCGAATCAACTTTTTTTCGTTGAACCGAACGTCTATTTTTTAATTTTTATTCAATGTTACGATACGAACGTGAACTATTTGCTAGAAGGGTGCGCCAAAGGTTCGATAATTCGTCAAATAGGATGGGGCAACTTTCAGAATTGTTTTTTTTATCAGTATCGAGCTTGGTCTTGGTTGGAAAAAAAAGTCGCGGAATATTGGTAATTTCACGAGAAAGTGTTTCACAGTGAAAATGCTTGGCCTACCGAAACTAATATCACTGATCCAGAAAGTCTCTTGATCAATTAGCTAATATTAACCATGACCGTGGAACTCGACCGTGGAACAAACGTACGTTTCGCTGGAAAAATCCCTGAACTTTAAATGCACCGAAGCGGCGAACACGTGGGCGAAAGCCTTTCGACGTTTCAAATTAAATGAAACTTCTGCCATCTTCGATCCGTCGAAGAAACAACTTCTGCGACAATTTCCTCATAAAGGCATCCAGATAGATGTCGCAACAACATTTACCACTGAAAATAAAAAATGAATTTCTACGAGAAATGAATAAAATCGAAATTGAAACAAATCAAATTCGTACTCGAAAAACATAGAATGCTATAAACAATAAAGGAAAAAATTCGATGTCTCGTTTGATCCTAAATATTTTTGGAAGGTACTGCGCCGACGCATGCAGCGATATTCGCATCGATATTTCAATCTTTCGACTCGAGTCGCGACGATGAGTGCTAACGACAGTTGGTACGAAGTTAAAACGATCGTCCCGTTATGGCTTCACAACGTGAACGGTTTGAACTTCCGTTGTGACGTCCAAACCATTTTTTTCTGTCGCGTTCGTTCGGTACCCTATTATACAGGATGTTCCATCGTAGCATATTGTAACTGTCATACGCTTAAAATACACGCCGTAGAAAAAGAAACACAATCGATACACGTTCTACACAGAGCGTGTTACATTATTTTTTATTAAATTGCATCGCGTCCGCCGAAACGTTTCGTTGCTTTTTTAAACTAATTTACGTACATTCTTCACGGTACCAATTTCTCGCTTCACACCCTTTCCACCATTTTCCAATATTCTATTTGTAACATTTATCGAAGCCTCGTTGCACGAATACCCTATTAAAGAAATAAAACGGCTTGCGAGCCAATCTAACAATTATTACGAACAAAGCGCTTCTCGTGCAGCACACAGTGTAAACATTCGCGTTATTCGAAATTACAGCGTCCGTTCTCGCGCAGACTGTACGTAAATGCGGATTCTGAGGTAATTATTGTACCTGTCATAATGAAGTCAAGAATTTCGCGGAGGAATTCGTGTTGCGTGCCGCCTGTTGGTACGTGCTTTCACGGTGCCCGTTTTCGTCTCAGTTTTACTAACAGGAACGGCTACGAAAGAAGACATTGCCGAGTGTCTATTACGAACACCTAAAGATACGAAGGATGCGTCGATGTTTGCATGCGCATGTAATATTCGTCGTGAAAAATAATCATCGGAGAATACTCGTCCTTGAAGTTTCTTGTATGGAAAGCAAAAAAAAACAGAAACAATAGAACGTCTAATCTCAACATGTTTGCTACGTGTCGATGATGAAACTTCTTCATTCATAAGTCGTGTATAGATCGAGCTTGCGTAATAATTAGTCTAAGGGAAACCCAAGGTGATTAATGTTGACGGTGAGTGACTTTTAATGGGCTTTACCCATCCGACGGAGCAGGGGTAATAGGGGATAAAAACCATGACTTTATCATTACTTTGTATACAAACTATTATTTTATAGTGCAGCAATATAATATAAGTATAAAGATTATATTTTTATATTCTTATTTAAGATTCTGTAAAATTAGGAGGTAACTATGTTTAATAAATAAACGACACCTCTTTCCTCTTGATATGGCGATCGCAAGTGATTATTTTTCAATGGTGCACAGGCTCCTCAAAAGAAAATTCAATGAATAACAATTTCGCGTTTATAGTGCAATTTTGTCGAGGAACATACCGCAAAAAAAGGTGCTGAACTTGTCGCGAAAAATCCGCGGTTAGGTCCGCGGTATTATTTGCGATTAAATATAGCACACTAAGGCACCGTGTCTAATTTCGCGTCGGTGTGATCATCGTCACTCGCGTTATTAAGCTCCCCCACGTAATTGCGATACGTGGGTCGGGTTATGCGACAGGTAATTCGAAATGATTTTTCCTGGATCGTAATGACCGTAAACCAAGCCCCGTTCGAAAGAAAACCTGGACACTTAGCCGCGCAAGCGTTCCCGAGACATAATTGCGCCGGCAAACAGCACTAATGCCCTTGCTTTCTATCGCGAAACGTTTCACTTTTCTTTTCAGCGGAACGTGAACGCGTTCCCTCGTTCTGCTAATTCGTAGACGCCAATTATCATTCAAATGAAGCGATTGTCTCGGCGACCTACGTCTTGTTAAAAAAGACACATTCCCGGCATAATAAATTTCTACCGTGTGGCACGCATTAACAAGGATACGAACGTCGGACAAAAATATGATTATCCTAAAAAGCGGTGGACGTTGTTGAAATATGTATGAGAATATATGCGATGCTATCGTTTGTATTTAAATGATAGAAAGCCGTTTTTCGTTGCGCTCTGTGTAAATATTATTGTGAACAGTTCTGCCGTGAGAACGGCGTTCGACCTTCCTATCTAAAAGACTTCTATTGTCTCGTGTTTATATTTACTGTTGATATAGTCGCGCGCTTATATTCCTCCATCATTTGTATAATATTCTAACTGATCTCTGGATTTTATGCATTTATGCTGAACAAGTTAAAAGAAGAACAAACACACTTCCGTTTGGCTCGTGTTTGTTACAATTAAATATAGTTAGGAAACAGTAACTAAGTATTGTTTTATAATATCGTCAAAATGGTGTTTACAACTTTGTACAATGTCTAATGCTCGCTTGGATAAATAGGATTATCGAAAAATTTCTTATAGAAACATTTGTGTAACATTAAAAATTGTGGTGGTACAATGTTTATTATAGCAGACCTGAATTCGATTTCCCAGTTTCGCCTTTCGTCGCTTTCAAAGACACGGCGTCGCCGTATCGATCTCGTATTTTTATCCTGCATAACTTATTCGGTCAAGGTCACGTCCAACGGAACTAATTGTTTTCGCGGCTACTCGAAATAGTTCTCGGAAATGCGTTCCAACGAAGAACAGCGTACGCAGGAAAAAAATAGTCGAGGAATGGGACTCTTCCATTCGCGTACACGCGGCTAACGTCCGTCACGGTGAACTCCACCGTAGAAATTAAATGAAACTAATGCTTCTATTATTCCTCGGGCGACGTATAGTTAGGATACTCCTCCGTGATTACGTTGACTATAGAAAATTATAGCGTCGCGGTACCCGAAGTAACCGAAGTCACTGGGTTCGTCTTCGCGGATAAGTATAATGCGCCCAAGGTAAAAACAGCGCGCGTCTGGATATTGTGTAGCAGGAATCGCGGACGTCTACATAAGGGATCACTGAGTCACCAATCTATACCGAAGTAACTATTGAGTTCAAGGCCGCCGTTCTCACTTCATAAACGAATACTCTCCCGGCTATGCTACTCCGTGAAAATGTTATTCATCTTCCGCGAACAGAATCACCGTCGTTGCGGTTCGAACGCCGCACGGTGCGGCAAAACGACGGAGTTACGACGAAGTCATTTTTCGGAAAAGCGAGATGCCCCATTGCGCGCCGATTGTTTCGTTTAAAATGGCCGACTTGGAAGAAACGAACTTGACACGGCTGATGAATGAACAACGCCAAGGTGGAATAAATTTCACGGTGCCGCTTCTTACGTAAAACCGGCGAATCTTAACACGCCCGTCGGTTTTCACCGTGAACAGTTATGGTTACAGTTGTCTGATACTCTCTAGTTGAAAATTAGAATTTCATAAACACGGCACACTGCTCGGGTACAGTACTCCAGATACCAGAGTAATGGGGACTATGGTGGTCGTGGGAACTCGGTGGTAACATTTTCCATCCAACGAGTGCTTCGATAATATTTATTAAAAATTCAGTCTAATACGAATACAGCTTCGAACCATTCCATAACAGAAAGCAACGATAGACGATGTTAGCTCAGGTTTCCGAATTTCTTGGACCAGCTGACGCGTTAATGCTGTACGCTTAGAATTTGCGGCAGCGTCGTTATCTAGAGCCGAGTACTTCTTGATTCGCATGTACAGTGACTCCCAAAAGTATTCGGACACTTGTCTGACTTCTAAAAACTAGTCTGAAAAAATCCTTTACGGTATATTAAATCAATTTAATTTTTAAAACATCTTTAGATGCATTAACACATCAAGATATCAAATTATATTTACAAGTGTCTTATACATAACTGTTCACTCCCATAAAATGAATTCAGTCATATAAGTTGCAAGAAAAAATACATACTATAAACGATTGTAAATAAAGAATAATTTTTAAACTAGCGAACTTCTTGAAATATATTGTCTTTTTTATATTTTTTCAATTACGTAGCTAACGTTCTATACTACATCGAAAATTTGTTGTATCTTGAGAATTATTTATATACTCCACTTTAATATACCGTAAAGTATTTTTTCCTTTTAATGTGTATAATTTGTTTAAAGTGACTGAATACTTTTGGGCGTCACTGTATATAGAGGGCATGATCGTGCGCAGTCGTCGTCAGCTGGCCAAAGGGAAGACAGAAGACAGGCGCGAGAGAAAAAGAGAAGAGTGCGTCGCGTCGCGCGTACGCGCGGCTCGGCGCGGCCTGGCGCGTCGCATCGCGGTTCGCGATTTGCGCAAACGTCTTGATCGCTTGTGTACCAGGCGAACAGAAGACGGCAGCGTGTACACGCGGCGGCGTGTGTCAGCATCGGACCACGTGAGCGCGTTGCAGAACGCCGCGGGAGCAACACACGCGTGCGTGACGGCTGAGGGACACGTGAACGAAGCGGCGAGGGTGCGCTCGCTTGTCGCCGCGCGTTCGAGAGTCCCGAGCCCGCGAGTTACGCGCCGTTCCACACCGCCAAAGCGGCCACGTGTGCACAGCTTACCTGCGTGGTCGAGCGGTCGGCCTGTCAACGATTCGGGAAACAGAATGTGGCCATTGTGCGGGCGGCGATCCGCGGAAATGGAAATGAACCGGTGCGGCCGGGTTCCGGGATACCGCCGTCATTCCACCGCATAATGGGATTATGGGAGACTGCTTTGACCATCTGTCCTTCCGGATTGTCTCCGCTAATCGTATTTTGATTTCGTTCAATCCTTTCGATGGCTTCTATCGAGTAGAGCAGTGGAGCCCATTACTATGGGGTGACCAATTACTGTGTTTTCCGTTTTATCAATAATATATAAATTTTATCTACATATAAATTATATATAAATTCTATTTACATATAAATTTTATTTTCATATATTTAAAAATGAAAATTTATAGTTATATACAAATTAATTTTATATTTATCGAATAAAGACATTCAATTAAAAAATAAATGAAACAGAAGAATGCAGAGATTTAGTGTTTCATTCGATAAACATAATTATCTCCGAAAACAAACCACAGTAATAGTCACCCCACAGTAATGGGGTGATAATACCACTTTTCGTGATATTTTGAAAATAATTTTTGGAGATCGCGTGCCTTTTCCCCTTTCGAGTGGTAATGCAAGAGATGCAACAATATATTTTGCGTTACCATTATGAACATTCAAAGTCGTTTCAATAGGGTTTAAAAGAATCGTATTCGCCGACCAATTTCGTCGTCCGTTTTTCAATCTATTTCTAAAAACGAAGCCCTGATGGAAAACCTAACCGCATCATGCGCGAGGGCGCACTTTACCTCAGAAGTCATTAAGAAAAGTTAGAATGCAGCTGGTCGTTGGTTTACCAATTAACCGAAGAAAATAATAAAAATTTAATATAAAACTTGAGACAAATCTAAATTAAACTGTAAATATTGATCGTTAGAATAGATACTATTTTTCAGAAAGCGTAATGTAAACTGATAAGTTGTTCGATGTCAAGGATTCAGTATTCTACGTTCATTCTACCAATTATTGTCATATGTACGTCGCAACAGCTATCTTGAACAATGCACGTGCTGTGTTTCTTGGGTTAATTAACATCATCTCTTAGACAACGCTTTCAAGCCTTTTATCCGGAAAGAAATTTCACACTACAGAAAATAGGGGATAATCCGGGAGAGCAAAGTGTTCGCGAAGCATGATGGGACCGACGAAACTTTCCAACTACGTAACTTTTATCGAACGGCACCCGAGCTATATGCAGCATAGCGCTGTCACAATAATAAAGCACTTTGGCTGCTTTTCCGGCAAACTGTCTCCGAATATATCGCTGTCTCCGTGAGTTACCGTTGTCGTATTTCAACAGTTTCATTATACTCTATTACAACTGAAAAATAAAATTCTTCCGCGTCCTAAAATTCAAACTAATATTTCAACGCTCTTACCACGATCTATCGCAGCCTACGAAAACTAAAAAGACGCAATAATAGAACATATCCTGATGATGAACGAAGCAGTATAAAAACTTACTGATAAATCTACACAAGTAATGTCGTCGCCAATACATATATCTTTAAAAGTAATGAATATAAGCTTCTATTAAAAATTTATTATAAAACACATTTATAATAAATGTATGTCAGAGAGGGAGATAAGATAGTCAAAGTGTTAATTAGAAGTAAAGAACTTGAGAACTGTACGAATCTTCTGGAGATGATATTTTGATATGATGAGATTATTTTTGACAAAGTTTCAAATTTACATTCTATCTTCTATGGAAATATACATTAAATTACTTCGAACGTCATCTTTGGTCCAAAAAGATGGATGACATGTTATACTGTAACGATTTCTCGAATAAAAATCTATTTTTTTAGGATGCTACGGCGATCCTGCCGAATTGGTCTACTTACTTGTCCAATAAAAATATTGGTGCTTTGTATACTTTAGGTAATGGAATATAGACTCGAACTAAAAGGTCTACTTCGCCCTGACCAATTGAGAACAAAGCGAGGAATAACTGCACAGTGATTCAGCCTCGTTGAGCAACCTGGCGATTCTTCGGGAGCAATAAGGTTGCACAGAGTCCTTCCGCGAACAAATTGACTTGGAGGAACGTATCGCGAGGCGCGATTGTTTACTTAAATTTTGTTGCTTAATTTATGGCCTGGAATGCGTTCTTCTCGCGGATCCGTGTCGATCGCTCGATCTTGGAGCAAGACGAAAAGAAAGAGGGAAAGAGAGAGAGAGAGAGAGAGAGAGAGAGAGAGAGAAGGAGAGATATCACCGGTGGCACACCGTGTCCCTGAACTCGATACTTTCGCCGCCATTGTGCGCCCATTGCAAAAGCATTTTTGCATCGACGCGCCGCGGGCAAAGTACGCGCGCGCGCGCGTCTGCTCGCGCCACGCTTTAAAACGAGCCAATAAATTAATGTTACCAGGCGAACAGGAACCGAGGAGCCCCGGTCCGGCGGTGCGCTTTTGCAAAAAACCTATTGTTAACATGCTGCCCTGTTAAGTATGTAATAATGTTTCAACAATCCGGCGTGCTATTCAACAACCGTTTTTGCAATGTTCATTTGCATGTGGCCGACCGTTAATAGCGATAACGCTCCGCGAGCGCAATATTAATTCCGCCGCGTGCAAGAGAGAACGGACACATTGGTCTCTCTGGGCTTCCTCGTTAACGTAGATAACAGCAAACGTTACTGCTCCTTGAACTTCACTTATTTCTTCGTTTTTTTTTTTTGTTCTCCCCGCGTCTTTTTACGACGTTGCCGTAAAGAAGTTTCTGCCACTTTATGGTACCTTGATCTTGAGTGTTCCGTATTGTTCGTTTCTGTTTTCTATTTGTACGTAATTTACAATGTTTGTTGGGCGTTCGCTGGCTCGGTCGCGGGAACTGGATTAAATTGTTATACGGTTCGTACGGATCGGATTGTTAATTAATTTCTGGCTCCTAGTGGTTGGTAGGGGATTATAAGTTTGGCATATTATTCGCTTGGGCGCTGAAATTGTTCGTTGTTCGAGGTGCAGGTACGCGAGGTACTTTTTAGAATTCGTTGCACTTTTTTTTAGAGTAGATTATTCGATCAAGTATCCTCTGTTATACCGAGCGATTTAAATCATTTCTAGATTACCACTGTTCTTTTATTTGAAATATTAAGTACTCTATACGCTTTATGGATTATTGGTACAGTTCAATTACGTTACAGGTACAATTTAGTATAATCGATCAACTTGTACTTAAATTGTTAAAATTATCGAAGACGGATTGAAGCTTTTATTTATTTCGAAGATTACTCGATATATAATGTCAATAATTATCGACCGCTTGTTGCAACTAAATTTAACTTTCCGATTGAACAGCTGACAAAGAAATTCGATTGTCAAAATTAAAATGAAAAATATCAGTTAATAAACTGTGTAAACAGATTATAAGAATTCTACAATTTTTATTCAAGTCAAGTATCTTCCGAATCAATTCCCGTAGAAACAAATTCTTATTTAAATAATAACCTACTGGGATAAATTGATATCAATGCAAATTTTTGTTCCACTGAATATTTACGCGGTAATGTCGAGTAAAATTTGACTCGTTAATCCTTACCTCTTATCCGTCGCCCGAATAAACCGAAAGGGTTAAACGCATTCATGCCGCACTTAGCAGACACCCTCGGCCGAGTCACCTAATACCCTTTCAATCGCACCCCGTGCTTAATCGGGCCCGGCCGTGTCACAATAAAGGCCGAAAAAAAGAGATTCGTCGGATCGAGTAACGCCCCTGCGGAGCGGTGAATGGCTCGGAGGTGCGCAGCTGCGCTCGAGCCCGCTCCGGAGCGACGCGTGCAGTCCGCGTGTGCACGCGGCGATCGGAATTCCGCTTTCCACGTGGGGGCATATTTTCTTGGCTTTTGTCCGCACTCGGAAGCGAGCGCACGGACATCGTTGCGCTCATAAATAAGGCATAACCGGCGTAGGCGACCGGAGCGGAGAGAGCCACAGCCTGCGCCTCTTTGCTCGCGCGTGTCCGTGCTGCGGAACGCGCGTCCTCCGCTTCGTGCACGTCGCGGTGTATATGCGGACAATGAAGGTGGAAGAGCGCGCGGGTCGACCTCCATGGAGAAAAGCGTCAAGTGGCCACTTATAGAGCACGCTTTTCGCTCGGTGTCTGTACGCTCGGCGTCGCAGTCTATTAATGCGCTCGACGCACAAGCGTATTTATACGCGCTCGCGGTCTTCAGAAGGAAGGCGTGGGCAGACCCCTGAATCTTACACCCTTCCATCGGCCGGCCACTGTTCTTTTCTTAATCCCTTAGCGTGATAAGGTTATTCCTGGCGGATACGTTGCGTCAAGTGTCCGCGTGTCACGCTGCACAACGTTATTATCGATTCCGCTCGCTCCGCAGCTCTTTAACGGCGACTTCCTTGGGCCCCGTCTCGAAAGTCGTAATGAAAACTACTTGGTCCGTATACTGTCGTCGTTTGAGCCTTCCACAGGCCAAGCCGATTACCTTCCACGTTTTGAAATATTTTCAATCGAGGCTCGTCCAATTTTTCTTCATTTTGCAGTCAAAATTAAAATGCTTGCTCCACCAATTCCCAGTAAATTAATATTTACCTAATAGTCTAGAGTAGCTTTTATAAAATTAACATTCTACGATTTAATCCTTTGCGAGCGTATGCCTACTTTCAGCCACCAAAGCCCAATAAGCACTAAACATCTTTAAGACGTCTTATTTCAGACCAATATCTTCTGAACGACCTAGAAACATCCTAGAAACGTCCTGCATTACGAATCAAGACGTATTTGTGCTATTTGGAAGCTATTTATTCATTTTTCAATTTTTACATGAAATCAAAACATATTATCGTGTTACGCATATCTAAACTTAAAAAACGAATTAATAAATGTTGCTTGTTCTATTTAATCCTGCATATCATGTATTACTGTTCGTCCGACGATTATGAATTCCTAGCAGCACGACACCAATGTATAAACTTAACAAGACCGCAAAGGATTGAAACAATTAATTCGCATTTTCGTAATTGCCGTCGGACGATCATTCCCGTTTTACCACAGATAATTCTGGAATAAGGTCGAAGATAAACGGTTATTTGTTTAGTCTCTCTCCGGAGTTAAACCGGTAATTTCGATCCTCGCCTCTGCGTCGCCTGTTATTACACGTTTAGCTCTGTCCTATTATACAATTCTTCGAACCGCCTATTTTCTGTAACAACCGTATCGTCTCCCCGTTGCCCGCCATAAACAAGACATTGTTATTATTATTCGTCCAGTTTGTTTGTACGGGGGTCCAGCTTAATCTTGTAACCGATACCAGCGACCAACAAGGCAACCCGATCTTCGGGACCGGCGTAAATTCACCTTAAGCTTCCAGGAACAAGTGGACGAGTTGCCGCGAGTATGTTAGACCACTTTGTTGCCACGGCCGTGCACAAAGTAGCATCACGCGAAAAAGGGTCGATCGTAGTTCTGCGATTCGGCCGACGTCACGAATGCGCTGGATGGCTTTAAGTCGCGCGCGAGTCGCGGAGGCCGCGGCGAGATTGAGGGGGGAAATCCGGTTTTACCGTCTTCGAAAAATTCGTTTCTCTTCTGCTATAATCGATGGCAGCGTGCGCGGCAATTATGCTTTAATGCTGTCCGATGGAAATCTGTTTTTGCCAATTCATTTCTAATTAATTAATATGGACGGTTGTTCCAGTGGAAATAAACGCAATAATCGTCTTGACGCTGTTTCCGATCGCTAGTGATCGTCGTCAGTCTTCGTCGTTACTTTAGGCCAATAGCAGCCGTTGGTTGCGGTAGTGGGTTTGTCAGTAGGAGGGGAATGTAAACAGAAAAGCGCCTTCTTGTCACGCGAGGGCATATGTCTCTATTGAGATGTCTCTACCTAAAAAATACTTGATGCATCGCTTTAAAATCGCAAAGCTTTTCTATCCAACAATTTTCCATGGAACGCATAATTTGATAGTTATTTAACTCTTTGCGCTATAACATCTTTCACAGCTACATTACCTGACACTTGTTTGTAACTGATAAATTCTTGTGCGACCCAGATAATTTATATCTTGTTTGTAATTCAGCTTTACTTCAATGTTTAAATATTGCTAACAGAAGGGTGGAATTTTATTTCAATCGAACACGCTCGAGTAATATCCATATTTAGTAGATCACGTTTTAAATTTTCATATGTATGCCGGAAGGATAAAGCACAGGAACAATGCAAAACATTAAATTCATATTTTAAAAAATCTGAATTACAGGAACGCGCGAATGATATTTTCTGCGTGATCAGGTTCACGGTTTTCGAGCGAACACTTTTTGCGGGAGGCAGTGCTATCCGGGTTACGATATGTTTACCGGACACGAAGACCGGCCCCGTCGCGGATAAGGCGGACGATGAAAATTATTTATTAAACAATAAAATAGCCCCGGCGAGAGAGCCCGGCCAGGAAATTACCGCGACGGGGAAACGGTTAATTTCGCGGTGGGCGAAGGCGCGCACGAGGCACGACCTAAACGCGTCGCCGATAATATCGTAATACGGTGGAAGTATTTCGCCTTAAAAGCGTGACTCGGCCTCCGGCCGTATAATCATAATTCCACGTGGAAATTTTTAATTCAATCGACGATTAAAACACACCGTCGCGCCGCAGACGCTACGAGGGATTCCGCGAGAGGCATCATCGTGGACGGGGAATAGCCCCCCCCCCCCCTCTCACGAAGCCAGTTCAATTTCAAGATGAGGAGAGGATCATTCTTTGGCTTTTTCCCTCTCTTTCTCTTTTTTTATAGTCTCGCGTTTTTTAGAACGTGACCCCGTAATCTCTGCCATCGCCGATTCTTTACCTGGTTATTATTAGCAAGCGGCTGGCGATCGAGCACGGGGCACGCCATTAGACGGAAACTTCGCTAAATTGTAGAAGAAGAGCAAAGTGATTTTATGGAATCGCCGGGATCGATAAACAAACTGAATTTTATCGATTCCCCGTATAGCGTGCCGTCGGACTATGGCATCGATCATCGACCAATCGCTATTTTACTTTTTGTCAGTCAGGATTTTATTGTGGAATAGACGAAATTAAGAAGAATGAATATCTGAACTACAATATAACTACAATATAACACAGAATAGAAATATGTACATATGTACTAATAATACGGGCAAGATCAAACCACGTGTTGCGCGTACGGCTGCTGGCTCAAGAAAAAGGAAGAGTCGCATTTACGGAACAAAAGACTTGCTACAACTCATCAACGCACGCGCATTCTAATTATACAACGGCATGGGCCAGTGCTGCCAAAAAATAACTAGATGGAACTGATTACACTAGAAATTAACCTATTTCTAACACAGACAAATGTCCGTGAATGAAACTCTTGAATCGTTAAGGTTTACATCAACTGCACCGTGATCCTTGCAATTTTATGCGGACTCGATGCACCGTCATTACTTTCACGGAGAATTTTAATTCATCTCGCGCCTCTGTTCTCGACTTCCATATACGTTCACAGTTCGACGCGGAGCAGCAAATTTGATGCTGCCACGCGAGTCGAAGAACAACACTGAGCAAAGCGGTCTGTTTGCTCGCGAGATGATGAACGGCGGAGGAAACTGTACGCGAACACGATCGCCCCTCGACGCACAATGCGGCGAGAACAAAGGCTCGCGGGACAAAAACGCGAAGTCCAAATATTTTCGTACGATGTGGTCAAATCTTGTCCAATTACTATATGCTTATCTATACCGTATATGTTATACAACAAGAGAATAGCAATTACTTTTTGGGTTAAGCTCGATTAGTTTCAACTTCAAATTAACACTTTCCCGGCCGGTGATTCGGCCGCGAACATTTCTATATTTTTACGGCATTAAACAAAATTGATTTTATTCATCGCGAAAGGTATAATATTTGGAAAACTATTTGTTTACCATGGCAACGATAGCTGTGTAATTAAAAGCTGATTTATAGACTACCGGCCAGTAAAGCTAGACGAGCCATGCAGCGCACCGTAGAAAAACGGTGGCCATGTTTGCCCATGGACGAAGAAAGTCGTGATCCTGAGTAACCGTGCGACGAAACCACAAGGAAATTGTTAACAAGCCTGCGCGACGTAACGCAAGATGCCCGTTCTTTCTCCCACGTTTCTGGTCAATAGAGGGATCCGAATTATTATGTTCCGCAGTTCCAGCTACAATATCCGCGAATTTGCATAACACGTCCTCGTTACGGGGACGCCCCGACGTCTCGCGGTGAAGAAACGGCGACGTAGTTGCGACGGCGAGAATGAAAGGAGGATTCGCCGTGAGTCTCGTGAGAAAATCCGGAATTTTTCGAAAATCTGGTAAACCGTCCGTTCAACCCGGCATTGTATCGTGTTTCTTTGTAACGAGCTAGAATGGAGAGGACCGCGACAAAGAGATGGCCGTTTTATTCGCAGGCTGCCACGGTGTCGCTCGCAAAGGGAGAGAACGCTAATGAGAGCACTAATTGTCGCAATCAAATCGTCGGAATATTAGTGCGAAGGAAATTGGTTCAATTGTGGCTAGCATTAGTGATGTAACGTACCGGCATCGCTGCAATGATCTCGAAGTGCAATGTATGCAATTAATGGTATATGCGCGACTTTCGAAGGCAGCTTCCTATGCGGAATGATAACGCCGTTAATTAAAGGTACGATTACAGTTCGCGATCGAGTGATAAAACTCCGACAGATTTATACACTTATTTTTCGGTGTATTATATTTTATTTCACCATTCTTTGGGTCATTCTATTAAATATGCGACAGAAGACATGGAGTAAGAAACAGTAGACGCAAGGGGTAACAATGCTAGTAGATTATTGCTAACCGTATAAAGAATATTAAAAATGAAAATCACCCCTTCCCCGTTGCAGTCTAGTAATAAACACTCGAATGTTAAAGGATTGTTACGTGTTAGAAAACATTGACGGATAAGATATTTACATTTTACAAATTTCTACTATACTAATGCAAGTGTGCACGGCGAAAATATTATGTAAATTAACGTTTTATAGAAATCAATGTAATTCTATAAAGATTAGCGATCGAAATGATGAACCTTCCGATGACCTTGATACTACTCTTAATTTCAGCCTCTTGTTTACACGTATAAACAACTTCGAGCATAAGAGATTAATTGCTTCAGGTCTCTCTCATTTGATCCCACGTTATCGTTCATTTCGCAGCGGAGATAGCGGTTTAAGAAGAGCCGAACGATGATTTTCAATCGTAAAACGACTGATTTTCGTAAGCGGATGTCTTGGATCTCTTATTGTTAAGGAGGTTCGCGGCCGGCAATTAAGCAACACTCTGTCCCGCCGGTTACTTTTAATTGTTCTTAACGAGGCTAAACGCGCTCGTGGTCCACGTCACGGCGCATAACAATGAATAACGGTCGCGGTGAACGAGCCCGTTTACTTTGTTCCCTATTGTCGCTGTCGTTGACAATGGCCCGTCCGCGCAAGGGCTCGAAATGTGTATCATTGACGTGCGAACCACGCGTTTTAAACAGTTCCACACGGACCCGAGGAAATCATGCCGCAAACAATTATTTGAAAAATTTATATCTCCCAGAGTGCAGCATTTCCGCGGCGCGCAGTCTTTCTTGCGAGGAGCATGCGAAACTGTAACAACGCGAGACGCCACAGTATCCTCAAATTGCACCGTATTTTTAATCACGCCTGTGCGTCTCCGTAACACGAGGAAGCTATAATCGGTGTAATTACCGCCTGAACAGAACCCGCTGGTAAGTGCAGGCCAGAGGTAGATACTAATGATACATTCGATGCGTTGTGCTCTTCCTGAAACTAGTGTGAGCGATTATTGTTTCTACTAACACTTTGGACAATGACGTTAATTACACAGCACTAATTCAGCAAATATCCCTATCTTCCAGGTAATGAAAAGTGACTAATTACTAGACCGCGGATTATTTTTTAGAAAATAATAGAGATCAGAAGAACTTAAAACTGTCGTCGTATGATTTTCAAACTTACAAGATTCTTTAAAAAAGTATTAGCTTCTCATTGAGTTTCGATTTCTTAAAATTAATGTAAGAAATTTTTATTTTACAGAAAAATCCAGTCTATTAATTTGTATATTCGCATTGTGCGTATACGATGCTTTTTGAATATGTTGCTAATGTTTATAGACTTGTCGGAATTTGACAACAGACCTTTTGCTTTATGTTTCAAAGATACAAATTTTCTCCGCGGTTCCTTATGTAAAATAAACATTATTTGACTCTACTAAGTTGCTAAGAATATAAAAGACTTCTTAATTCTACTGTGTTGAATTTCTACACGGTTTTCCTTCGAAAACGCGAAGTCTGCTGAATTTTATTATGCAGTTGGAACAAATATTTTCAAGTATTTTGTTGGCAGTGTATAATGTTATAAATATCGTTCGCGTGTAGTGCGGTGAAAGTGCGGTATCTTGCCGCGACAATTTCAGCAATTATAAGTTCGAGATATCTGGTAAGCAAGTTTTTAACACTTCAAGGATTACATGTTTAAAGGAAACGAGTTTTCACCGGTCTGAATCGCCCAATAATAACTCCTGTATCGTTAACATTTCAGTTTCGTGGAATTACCTGTCTATTTATCATTGTCCGTCGTTACTTTCTACTTAAATAATTCCATTGAAACATGAAATATCACCAGTTTACAAAATAGAATGGATTTGAACAATCCGTGGATCTGTATCATGGAAAACTAATAAATTTATACGTAATTGTTGAACGCTTTAATTTTTAGACCCTATGTAAATGAGCAAACGCCACGTTTAAATTGTGGCCTTCGCGTAAATTTTTATCTACCATGATTGCTACACGATTTGCGACACGAATACAATGAAAGTACCGATAATACGATCCATTCGCATAAGTAGAATATAATATAAAGTCATAAGAATAATATCAAAAATAGGTATTTTTTCTGCTGTACTTCTTTGGTCTAAACGAGTCCCGAAATGGCTAATATTAAGGGCGACGCGAATCCATCATTTAAACGGAACAACGTATCGCTATCTCCACGAAAAAACGCAAGAAAGGGAACGAAATCTGCCGGAATTGCTTCTCGTGTCTCGCACGCGTCTCGACAGCTTGTTAACCGGTTTCAATCGCGTTCCATTTAATCCTCGAACTAAAAGTTACTGGAATAAACGCACCCGTAACGGAAACTGACACTTAACCTCAATTATTCAATCTTGAAACTCGAAAAGTTTGCCAGCCGCATACCGGAAAACTATTTTTACTTTCCCAGCCATCTATCAGTTGCATGCATCGAATTAAACTTTCCGTAAAATTGCATAATTACTGCATACCCTGTACGCGATTTGAATATGTACTAATTCTGTTTCAAACACGTCTGTTTAATACAATCGAAACGATTCTCCGTTACAAGAAGAGAAATAAAAATAAAAAGAACAGAATACGATACCGTTTAGCGTGTCGCCGGCGCCGTTCATTATTCCGCGTCAGATTACGTTTCGTAAAACGTCCGGGCGAATCTATCAGATGACAATCTACGGGACCGTGTCTATTAGATGCGCGACACACTCGGTTCGAAATAGAGCGACGACAGTTCGAGTTCTACGGTTCGTTTTCCGTAGGAAGTTCGTTCGGCGTGATCGACGATCCCGAAAACGTGGAAGTTGCATTGAACAAACGAGACGAGCAGACTGTCAACGCGGGAGCCGCGTGAAGTTTGCCGCGGCGCACGCGTCGCCAAGAATTCGAAAAAGTTTGCTCACCGTCAGCTCGGCGTTCCTTCCGGCGTCATTGGAGTGTCGCCGATGGAAACCCGTCACGCTCGAAAGTATCGTCGACACGATCATGCGGGTACGGTGTTTCACTGGTCACGTTTGCGTCGAATGTCAGAACGTTGGGAAACCATACACATCGCACGAACAACAGACCGGAGAATGCCTCACTGCGCCACGTTCTTTGATTTCTCCGTTTCAAGAAGGATCGCAGTTCGCCGCGCGGTATTATTCAAGTGACAACACGGTTCACCTTTCGAAGGACGGTTGCTCGGTACTGCACACTTCCGCTACGAAACACACCTGACCGCTGGTCGAACGATACTGAGCCGGTGGTATACACTCGCGCGATCTCCCACTAGAATTCCCTTTCCCCTTCACGCTACCCTCGCCAGCCAATCGCCGCGGCGAACCAACAACCCCCTGCGCTCTTCCGCGAAAAATTAGGTTATTTTGAATTTCGATCGGGAATTTTGAATTTTATTCTCACTCGAGCTGTTCGTTTGATTAGTTGGTTATGTATGCGAAATGAAACTTGGGGAAAAGTGATGGAACTGTGTCCGTTACTTTTTCAACTTTTCTTTGAAATATAAACAGAATTATATTCTGCGTGATATATTAACACGTTAAAGGCGGGAGTCGTAGTACTACGATTTATCTCGACTGTAGCTTAAAGGCGGGAGTCGTATTAGTACCGTTTGCAACCTCATTGCGCAATCTATGCGCAATCGATGCGCACTACATTCGTATTAAGTATGTTTTGTCGTTTGAAGCGTTACCTAGCATACTTTCGTCAAGATCCCCCGCCTTTAATGTGTTAATTTTTAATGGTATGGTAATCAATTGTTTAGTGTATACGTATTATAGGAAATCGTTTAATGCACAAGTATTGTAATAAGCTCATTGATATATATGCATTAAAATAAATTGTCTAATATAAGAGTAATTAATTGTCAGCTACGCAAGTGCAATGATAAATTGTCTAATTAATTAAAATATATTTTACTGGATTAGTGAGAAAATAATATTCGCATTAGTAGTGCATAAATTAGATTGAATACTATTTATGTCGCGTTGACGAATAAAAATAAAAATTATTGGAGGAGATATTTTTAAAATACGGTACCCGTTTACCTTCGTGGAAACGTATTTGCGGGATATACGACCCAGTCGACTCAGGTAAATGTTTTTAGCAGTTGAAAAGAAAGATAGGTTTGAAGAGGATTAAGTTTCACTTCGCTTGCCGACCAGGTGGAGGACACCACGTATGTTTACCGATGGCACACAATATTCCGCGTGGGGATACAAGTGAACTACTTTCCGCGGTGTCTATGATCTTGTACTTTAATGATACACTTGTTACACACGCTATCGCGAGCACACTAGTGCCGGGGGTGTACTGATTACGGCACGGACATGACTATAAAACTTCCGCGATAGGCTGTTATGAGTCATGCTCGCAGTGCAGAAGGAAGCCCCTGACACACAATATAAATGTTAATACTGCTCATTTGTTAGAACCCGCAGAATATTGCGGATTGTGGCCGCCGGCCCGCCACGGAAAGCCACTATTTACAGTGACTCCCAAAAGTATTCGGACGCTGGTGTAACCTTGATTTCTACGCCAAACCCTTTATCGTGTATTAAAATAGAGTATATAAATGTTAAAATGCATACTATAACCTTGACATAAAATCGAGCGAAACAGAGATACAAAATTAGTGACAACAAACTTTAATAAGCTTATTTTTGTAACTTTCGAAAGCATTCGAATACCTATTCGATGCTTTTTATATTTTTTATATATACTCTACAGTTTTAATATATTCTACTTTAAGGTATCGTATACGATTTTTTCCTTTTAATGTATATTTATTTAGATACACGGCGCAGATGTCAGAGTTAGTAACGGAATACTTTTGCGAGCCACTGTATGTCCCCGCAACGTGCACAGACAAGATTCCACGGTGGTTTTATTTATTTCGTACAAACAAAACACCGGGAGCTCGTCGAAAAAAACATGGCAGTACGACGTTGCGTCGCTTGTTGCGTAATCGCGCATCTTCCAGAAGGTCAAGCAACATCTTCTTCATTAATCGATGGCCGGTTACACCCTTTGAGGGGCGGTCGCGCGTGTGCCCGACCCTATAACTGGGAATAATGCCGGGGAGAAAAAAAAAAGGAATGGCCGACACGCGCGCACCTGTTTCTCCACGGAATCGATCAAGAAACGTATTTCTACCATAGCGCGCGTTATTGTAGTCCCCGACTCTTCGGCGGCCGACTTGAAAATTGTTGTTTTGACCGAGCCCGATCGATGGGAGGGAACGACGTTCGCCGCGGCGTTCTTCGCTGCGAAAAACACGGTCGGGCGAGAGCGGTGTTTCCGTTTTAATTTAAATTTACCCAAGGCGACCTTCGACACCCGAAGCCACGGCGAAACGCGAGATTTATTTCCCCGGAGATCACGAGCCTCGCGACGGGAACAGTCGAATAAGCTGGAACGATCCCGATGCAAATAAATTTCATGTTTCTGATTACCTGCCCGTGTCAAAGGTCGTTTCGTCGTAACATTTCTGCGCGCAGATTTTGTACGACATCGCTGAGGCAACATAGAAAACGGTGTGCGAGGACATGCGCGACTACGTCGGCGTCCTTGGTAACGTTGAAAAATGTTGGTCGGAACGAAAATATTTGAGTGACAATTTTCCTTTCCAATTGATCAGATCTATCTCTTGCTTAGAAATATTAGCGTTAAGTTCTTTCACTTATTTTTCCTATTTTGTTTTCTCAAAAGTAAACGGTTTGCCTATTTCTGGGACTGCTTCTTCTAACAGCTGTAACTTCTGTTATAATAAAATTGTGAATAATCTTACGTAAAAATTGTCCTTATTAACTGCAACATGGGGCGACTACATAGACGGTTGTTTTTTTAATAATTCCAATGATCGGTACAAGAATATTTTAAAATTGTCTTATTATAAAAGCGTAAATCTGCATTCTAGGAATAATTTGAAAAAGCCGACTATTCGCAATTCACGAAATCCTTGAACACGATAGTGGTTAAAGGATTAATTGCAAAAGCAAATTGGCTGTATTCTACATCTCGACTCGGAACAAGCACTGTCTGGCGGCCGGGCGAAAAAGATCGCGAAATTTTCCGGCGGAATGTACCCGCGGCTCGCCGTAAATCATCGTTTCAACTTCAGCGTGTAGCTTCGCTGTTGAATCGCCGGGACACGATAGCGCGTCGCGAACCAACGTTCTGGGTTTTCTGAGACGCGGGCCGCTTATATGGCCTGGTACAACATGATGTAGTATGACTTCCTGACCCAGTAGCCCCGCGTCTCCGGGAGGTCTATGGAAGATCGCCACCAGGATAGAATAAATCAAGCTAGCGTATTAAGTTGGTGGACTCGAACTGTTTCTTTGCCAGCTACTTTATTGAACGTAAATATAAATGCCGTCCGAATAATAACGACCCGGGCTTTTCAGAGACCGTGAGCCACGTTTCTGGGCGAAGTCGAAACTTATTGTTTGCCGGAGACACGATGGCGCGCTCGGTGCATAATGAGTGCTTCGATTGTTTGCTCTGATAGATGGTTCCAGCGTTTGTTGGTACATGCAAGCGGCTCCCCCATTAACCCTTTGCGGTCGCGTGTCTCATCTCTGCTACCAAAGCTGTTTATTCATTTCCTTATTTTTCTTATCTTTATGTAAAATTACGAAGTGTTACTACTGTTAGGTATATTTGAACTTTAGAAGAGAATTAATCAATTTTGTGTGACCAGCGTGATACCTGTGTATAAACTTTACACAACTGCGAAGTGTTAATATTATATAATGTAATTATAATATATTGACGTGACATAATACAATACAATATAATATATTAAAATATTAATATCATAATATAATATAACATTTCAAAAATTATATCTTGCAGCTGGACAGAACGACCTAAATGTTTAATTTAAATACAAGAAAATCGAATGTCGTCGTCAAAAAATACATCGACATTCAGTATCCATCTTCGAGTTCCACTTTCGTTTTAGCTTTCTATTATATTATATTTAATATGTTGTAAGCAACGGGTTGCATAACGACGGGTTAATCGGTAACGAGACAAATAAAAGACGCGATCGTTTTTCGTAAAGAAATTATAGTTTCAACGAGCAAGTCCTACGCGTCACCGTGATACTTTCGTCCGCGTCTATTTTTAGCACGATTATGGATGATCCTAAGGGACCCCGGCCACATCCTGAGAAACACGGTCACGAGAAACTGCGGTTATCAAAAGAACTCGATAAAACCGCAAGCCGCACGATTGTCCTTGATAAATGTATTTCAGTGAAATACTTTCCATTTGTTGCTGCAGTTGAAAGGGAGAACCTCGGCTATTTCCGTGGGAAGCCGGTACGCCGAAGGGATAAGTTACAATTTCCGCGACGTTCGAACGCAATAAGGACTACTTTATTTCGAGCGTCCGTTCGGAACACGGACCGTGGAATATAGGTCGACCATTTTACAAACGGATATATCGTATGAAATATATTATTGCGTTATATCTAAACTGAAAAAGAATTGAGAAATGTCACGACCAGCGCAACAGCTACGTATAAATTGAATACGACCGTGAAGGGTTAACATATGGATAGCTTTTAAAGCGCAATAACTTTTTTTTACAACTGAACTAACTGAACTATGCACGAGTTATTTTTAGATACAAGGAAATAGATTGTGAGCGAAGTACAATAGCGAACAGTGACGAGGGAATAAAATTTTGTATCGACTAACAAGAAAGATATAATAAGTGTATAATAAATATAAAAATAAAAATATAAAAAAATAGATTTCACTTGAAATTTCGTGTCCGATATTATATACACAATCGACCAACTAGAATCCTTTCGCATCCGGCAGGAAAAAAGTAAACAGAGCTTCCCCGCGATTATAAACCGCAGGATTGCGGACTCCATACATTTATTTACAATCGACGCGATTTACCGCGACGAAAAGATTAAAAGAATTTAATGTGGTTTCGAACCTTGCAAAAAAACGATCGAAGAAAGAAATACCCTTTTCCCTGGCACCTGTCACGAGCAATCAACCCGGACGATTCTAGCAACATAAAAATAACGCGCCGACAGAAACCGAATGAAAATCTGACACGAATTTCACGGAGGTTCCTTAGAACGTTGAATGCGCAGTCGTCGCATATGGTACGCAGCGTGCACGCGTTGCACCTAGAAACAAATTGCCGTACGTGGTCGGATCGGGTCCCGCCGGGTTCACGCACCTCGGCTGCAATCGGGTCCCGAGCGCGGGCGCAGCGAGAACAACGCAGTGCGAAGGCACGGAGGAAGCCAGCCGCTTTGTGGGATTTTTACAATAATGAGCAGGTGTCATCGATAGCATTTCAATCGCGACGGCGACGGAATACCGAGCGGAACAGGTACATCATCCTCGGGAGGGTAGGGTTCTGCACCCTTTGTCCTTCGGAGCGCGTGCACGCGCATCGTTCGCATGAAACGCGCGGATGAGTCAGTGTCTGGTTGCGGTGCCACGGGTGTTGGCGGCTCGATAGGAGGGGGAGAGAGAGAGAGGGCGAGAGGAAGATAGAAAAAATAAAAGGGCCCGTATAGCTCAGCACGTCGCGTCACTCCCTTTCTTCGCGGCCGTCAGCGTCGATTTTCTAACGCGTGGCTCGCGCGATGATCGCCGATCGACGGTCATCGCCGATATTCCCGGCTCGTGCGACCGGAACAATGAGACGCGGCGAGTACGATGCGAGTCACGCCGATCATGCGGATACGACGCGGGGCCTCGCGCGAGCGCGGATGTCAGGCCCTGGAGGACGCACAAAGACGGAAAGAGAAGGCGGAAACATCGGGGACCGATAATAATGGAAAGAAAACGAGCAGGAGAAGGTAATAGAAAGAGAGAACTACGAGCAGGGGAGGCCGAAGGGAGGCCGAAGGGTGGCCGAGGGGCGCGCCGGAGGGCAGACGCATGATTTACGTATGTACACCGACGTTCCGGTGCATAATTTATCGATCGATCGATTGCGCATGAGCCGTTGCCCTGTACACACGATTATGCATGCGCGACTCCCGAAGAGCACACGGCCAACCGAGCAATCGATCACTGTCTACCTTCGCCCGATGACGTTAATGAGGACCATCGGTACTTAGCGATACTTTAGCCTCCTAGCCATACCAGCCGATCATATGCACCGTTTGTTTATGCACCGACCCGGCGATGCACTGCCTCTCGGTCGAACGGAAAAATCATTACATACTTCCGGCGCCGAGGATACGTGCCCGCGGAAGATTCCCCGATAATTTGTTCGGATTGTTCGGCTGCCGAGTTTCAATCAACGTTCGAGGTCACCTGATTACATTAAACAACGTCGGAGGAATTTTTTAATGTCGGACATATTAAGGCATCGGCAAATAAATAAATAAATATATACTGTATTTATTTATCGATGTCTTAAACCAGATGGTTTATGTAGCAAATACAACATTATGTACATATATTCAACATAAAAAAAATATATATATGTATATATATATATATACAGATAAATAAATAGATAGATAAATTATAGAAATTTACTCTATCTACATTTAATCGCACGACGTCAAAATTGAAAGAGTTACTGCTATTTACATAATCTACTAAAAAGATTATTTTCTATTAAGTAGAACATTTTCGAGAAGAAATAAAACGATTCTATCTTTAGATAAACAAAATAGGATCGGTTGGAAACGGTGAACGACATTTTCTACAACAAGAATAGCATTCTGATCTCGAGCATGATCGATATGGTGTTGACAGGACACTGTTACGCGTTGCTCGTCGAACTATGCATAGTGGCGACGTAACTAAACTGTTGGATAATAAGTCGATCGTAATTTTCGTTGTTTGTTTGTCGTTCGAAAGTGAGACGTACGCGGATGAACGACGCGTCGAAAACCATGGGAGGGATCCACGATCGATCACTGTCGCCCTGCGTGATCACATGGACGAGCATGATCGGCAGCGTGTGCTCGCCCTGCCGCCGGTAGCCGTTTGAACCGTTCACGGGGGAGAGCAATCTCTTTACAGAAAAGAATTACAACGCGGCGCGAAGTTTCACGCGGAAGGGTTTGTCGAACGACGGCTGTTCATTTAACAGTTAACCAACCACGGTTTTTATAAATAGATTTATACGCCGGGTAATCTTAGCCGCGATTTGCAACGCTTTTTTCTTTCATGTAAGCACGCACTTCCTTGTCTTTATTATAACCGGGAACTTTATGTAAATTTCGAATTTTTCAAGAACATTTTGTGAAAGTCATATCCGGAGGAATGTTTATACTTTTAGTTTATATTCTAAGTTTATGTTAGTATTGCCTTTTTGCCAATTTTTATTAGTCTATATGTAATATATATGATGTAAAATAATATTTATATATATATATATATGTATATGTAATTTCGAGATCCTCCGGTTAATTATAACGTAATCAATTGTTATTCGAATGTGGACGAAATAATTCTTCAAATTATGACACGAGGTTACGTTTAATTCCTGGCTTTAAAGTTGATCCTGAGACGAAGATGCGGGATGTAAATTAAATGCGTCAATTGTCCGCTAATCATCCAAGTAACACATCCTTTGCAGAATCGAAATAGACTACTTCTTTTGTTATAAATATATATATATTCGTTTATAGCTTCATACGCGCTGGTGTCCTTACGACTTAAGATTTAAAATAAAAACACATAATGTATGTATCGATCGACATTTTTTCACTCATACAAAGATAACGCGGATAGTTAAGTCTTCTGAAAAATCATTAAACATCGATCGAACTGTAAAACAAGAGCTTCGACAGTGTGCTCATAATTTACGATTAACCATAAAACAGAGGAATCGAATGTCGCGCAGAGGTGAACAACCAAAAAATCATTTCGCGCGCGGTCGTCAATTATTATTTCGTTCTTAACGACGCTTTAATTGCCGCGTTATGCGCCGGGGAAAGAGAAAATAGAATACGCTTGCATGGCCAATGCAATCAGACTGTGAAACTTCGTACGCTTACTATGATTTACGGCTGTTGACGAAGCCCGCCGATAAGAACAACGTTCTGGACTGTAAACAATTTTAATCCCCGCACGAAGGCGGCCCCGTAGTACGCGGGGTACGTATAGTAACCTTCCGGTGAGAATGATTCATTTTATAATTTCCCCACATAGTTATGCATGCACTCGATTGACTAATAAATCGCTTTCGGTTTTTCTTTCGTAAGCCCGGCTCGATTCGAGACGTTCCACGGTTATTAATCATTTGTTACTGTATCACTATTCCATCTACAATGCGATCGTTATGAAATTCATTTACATTATCGTTCGGTATAGATGCTTTTACACGTGATTCGGTTACTTTCGATTTAATTAAATTGATCGATTGAACGGTTTAATTAAATTGGAGCTAATTAATTAAAACAGGAATGAACCCCTTGACTTGCGATATATTTTCAAAGAACAAAATAACAAAGCAAAATATATCTATTTTTACGTAATATAAACCTGGACACCATCTCGTTCGTTAAGAAAAAATAATTCTTAACGCAATCTAATCATTCGCTACAACTATACAGACATAATTTTAGGCGGAAAATATAAGACAAGAGGATCTGTAAATATAATCATATTTTTTAACAGTTCGAAAAAATTTATATGAATTTAAACGTTTAAATATGTTTGAAATATATTACAGAATGCTTCTATCCTATTGCATTTACCGAGAAGAGCTGTAGGAGCTAACGTTATCGACGAAGACAAACATTACTGTCAGTTCTTAATAGACTCATCCTGCGCGCAAACAAACAGCTCGGTCCCTCTTATCCAGGTCACCCTTTTATACGATTATTATCACCGGGAGCGGTGACTTTTATCCGCAATTGGTCGAATAAATCTCGGACGGGCGGGTTTGTACCGCGCATATCTTGTGCCCATGGTTAAGTTATACGTCCACCCACAGCTTACAACGAGCAGCGCGATAATAAAGCTTCCGGTCTGGTCGCGCCGGCAGCAGCCGCGGGGACACAAAACAAAACGCGTCGGTAGGGAAGAGAAGAAAATTATTATTCCTTTACCGCCGCGGCGCGTGTACGTAGCCGCGTACACGGACCGGATGCAGTGCGTTTGATTTACCTCTTGTACACCTGGCCACCATCCCCTAACTGCACCCTCAAGATAAGATAACTTTCTGCGTTGGCAACACACGGGCACTCATCGATGGTGCGTTGACCTCCGACGACGTATCCGACGCTTTTTAATACGTCAAAATGGAACTTTACAACTTGTAAACAAATGCGAACGCCAGTTACGAGAGATAAAGCGAAACTTATACTCTTTCTCGCGGCTGGAAATTCAACGGACGCGTCGAGGCGAATCGGGTTTTTTAACGTTTCTTTCACAGAAACCGCGGACATATGTCCATGAAAAATTTCTTTATGAACTTCTCGAGAATGTTATTGTAAGTTGTGCGGAGTTTTGGGTAATTTTGTCGTTGATATGAAAAAGTAATGTTCTCAGGGCTCGGTGGTTGTTACGTAGAAAATATATTGATATTTTGTTTAAATCTGTTAGCTATATATGGCAGGCACGTTCATTGGAAATAGACTGCGGATTTATATATGCGACATAATAATTATTAAAGGAAGATCGTAAAGTTCAGAATATTCTTTTCAGAAGATTTATTTGAAGGTGGTATCGTTGAATATTGAAATCTTTTTCAATAAACAGCGTCGAAGTGATTCAGCCGACATTGCTGAACGAAGCCTGCATATAAAAATTGTTCTCACGCGAGGACACAAAGCATGAAATGTTGCATGGACTACAAAGAGCTAATTTTACGGTTTCTGATCTGTTGTTCCATTTCACTGTCGAAGAACGCGAGGAGCTCGTTAACCAGCCGCGCTGCTAAGTGTTACTGTTTATGGGTTTCACTTTTGCCAGGCTGCGTTGCCTTGCCGTGACACTGAAACTTACCGTAACTTACGTCTACGAGGGCGTATTTTCCATTGACTTAGTGGAAGGAAACGTCGCGGCTATACTGAATAAACTATTCCATGATTAAGTCTAATCGATAGATTAAATCGTACATAGTTCAAGAGGCGAGATATTGGTCGGTGCGACAGTAATTGGCGTATTTGAGAAGAGAATCTTCTCTGATACGATCAATCAGATTCATTCAATGAAAATATAATTCCTCACAATCAGTTAACTTCAAATATGTAGTATTTATCTCCGAGTAAATCAAAATACCTTATTAAATCGATGCTTCAAGGGTATTATACTGTATTTTATTCGAAACTAATATTTATTTTTAAAGTTTTATTTTACTTTATTTTACTGATATTATTTATTATATTTATTTTATTGTTTTACTTTACTGTATTATAATTTCATTTGGAAAAAAGCGCAATGATGTGTAAAACGGTGCACGTCGATATTAACCATACGCAAATTTAATAGAACATAACATTATATCCCACAATGAAGAATGTTATGCAGGAATGAAACGAAAACATGAGATAGCATTTTCCACTCACCTTGTCATTTTCTACGAAACTCGCGGGTTTGATGTCAACGTAGAATATAGAACTCATCTCCCGGTGAAACCACATGTCTCACTAAACTCAACAACGTCTCCGCAGACAGAACGGAATTCCAGTTGTCGCGCGTAGCTCCGCCGCTATCGTACTGCAAGTATTATCATGTCGAGATGAAAAAATGTCGCGGTATCATTATCGGAGATACGTTCGATTCGAAAGTCTACGGCTCGCGCATCACGTGCGGACAGTTTTGGTTCGTTACGAATATGTATCTCGCTCACCGGTGCCCGCGAACCTGCTCGTTTGCGAAACGGTAGAAAGCGACACACCGTCACCTTCTTCTCGTTTTCTACTAATTGTGTCCCTTGTTCGTCGCGCGATGATCCCGACGGTGACATTCGTAAGTTCTTTTCGCGGCGGTAGTCCCGTGAAAACTGGAAAGCGAAACGTTGATCGGACACCTCTTTCATTTGTATACGCAACGTGCTCTCCCTCTCCACATCGGCAACATCAATTCATTCCTCGCTTCTCGAGTACGATGGCCCTCCCGGCGGTCAATTAACAGCTCCCTTAATTCGTTATCCGTTCGTAGCCGCGGTGAAATAAAGCCGCATCGGGGCCGTCCGCAATTAATCCTGCCTGCAAGTGCAACCGCAATTAAAAGCAAAAGTACTGATTCTTAGTCACCGCGTAGCCCCCCTGTCGTAAGAACCCCTACAGTGAGAATGCGAATCTACGAAGAGCCATATTTTATTTCGCGGCATTCTTGCGCGGGGAGCTCATTGTCTTCTACAGTGATACCAATCGATTTATTATACGGATTTAGAATAATTATGGCTCGGCGTACAGTAAAAATGGCACGTTGGATAAATATTTTCAATATCAAAGTTTCGGACATGTTTTACATTAGAACCGAATAGACAATCTAAACTGTTATTTGATTAGTCATTTAAATATTTTTCACAAAATGATCTGTTTCTAATTTTTTAATTATGGAATTTTCATTTCCATATTCTAATTTTGAAATTTTGTTAAGTGATATGTGAGTTAATCGAACAATACACATATACGATCCATTCCGATGAAACTTCAATTGAATTAGTTTTCCATAGTGAACTTCAGGTGTTAAATCGCGGACATGTAGAAGACCGTTCGGGGACGTGACGATAAATTAACGTAGAAATGTTTAGTCCAATTTAAATAAATTCCAGTCAGCCTGAATTAATTATTCAGTTACACGAAAGCGTTGTTCCCAAAGTTGCCATAATGTCCGCCGGAGCAGATTTATTGTCTACCGCGGAGCCACATCTCATTCCTGGGTAAATCTGTTGCTTCTATTTACACATAAATTGCAAATGCAGTTACATTTGTCTTCGCGCTGGATTCTCGTCCAACTGAAAGAAAAAAATGTAATGTCTGTTTTCTAATCCCTCGAATATTTCAAACAAACTCAACGTCTACATAATTACATCTGTCTCTTACACATTGTTCATGAGCGAAATTAATTGTTTCAGATATGCTGGATATTGTCCTCAGTACCGCTATAGGTGCGGCGAAACTTACGGGAGTGTCACGCACAAATTGCTTCTTGATCCGACGGTTAATCATGCGGACACGCTGGTCTTATCGAACAGAGTGACCGACGATTACGAGGTAATTATCGAATATCTTTCGGATATCTCTACAGTCAAAGCTATACTTAATCTGTCCGTTAGACGCCAAAGATTTCTAAATTGCTAGGTACAAAGGCCGCCGAAAAATGACATAGACATCGTAAATTCCCGGTACAAAAGAACCGACCCGATATATGTTCATCCTCTCATGCCAAGCTATGAAGGTATCGCAAAATATATTTATTAAAAATCTTCGAAGCCTAAATAAATTTCGTATCTTAGGTTTTACACCAAGGTTGAACGCCAGGAATGGCCAACGATACACCGTGCTTGCTACGGAAGGACTCGCTGAATTTGAACGACAGCAACAGAAGCATAAAGCTGCCCTTAACGAGATAAAAAAGACGGTGGCCCTGCAGAGTGGCCAGGGCGAGCCACGAAGTATGGAAGATCGCCTGGTAAAAACGTTCAACGTTTCTTGTTTTATTAGAATTAAGTTTTATGAAAATTAACTAAGGCAGCTTATACTAAAATATTTATATCTTTGCGACACAGATTCTTAAAAGTGAATTTAAATTGCCCATGCTCACTGTTCGACCTGATTGCGTTGGTGTGATGAGGAACCAATTTTTGGACGAACAACACGAACTACCTAGAGATCACTCGCCGTCT
Source organism: Augochlora pura (assembly GCF_028453695.1). Classification (NCBI taxonomy): domain Eukaryota; kingdom Metazoa; phylum Arthropoda; class Insecta; order Hymenoptera; family Halictidae; genus Augochlora; species Augochlora pura. The sequence continues at coordinate 2,241,521 of NC_135779.1, forward strand.
CCCTACTTTATGGACAATGCAAATCCCAAGAAATATTTTATAAGTCGTGAGTTTCTATTATCATTATCAGACTACGTATATTTATGTAAGAAACAGGAGCTAAATAAAATTTTGCTTCGTATATTAATAATTTTGAACAGTTAGAAATTATATAATAATATATTTTACGGTCTGATCATAATGCACCTTGAATTTATCATCGAATGGCAGTACAGTCATTTTCCGCAAGTTCAATCTCTAAGATTCAACTGTTTCCCCGTACATTTAACCTCTAATGTTCTAATTTTGAGTAAAATAATGCTTCGAATATATTTGGATATCATTAATCTTAAATGATCCACGGAAGTGTATGAACAATAACAATTAGCGCAGATGGATCTTACAGATAGCGAAGAACGAATGCGATATTCTTTTATTCGTGAGAATGCAAGAAGTGAGTTTCACTTTCCTTTCACTGCTCAGGTGGATCCTAAGAAGTCTAACGAATAAATATATAAATTCCAATAAATTCTCTTCTATGAATAACAACAATAACAATAATAATGATGATAATAATAATAATATTAATAAGAATGGTAATAATGATACTTATGATCTATTCAGGATATGCCGGTCATATTCCGTACGGATATGCACATTTCGGTGTTTCAAATGTCCCTGCCACGAACAGCGCGCTAACAGAATTCACATCCAATTACCGAAAACGGCAGAGCACGGAATGGGCACCAGCAACGATTACACGGCCTGATCCACCGCTAATAATTCAACCGACCACAATTTATCACAAACACGTCGGCATGATTCCAAATTACCTCGGTCACGTCCCTGGAGAAACATTTAGGTAAATTAATTTCACTCCGTGTCTTTAAAAATTGTAAACGTTTTATTTGTTTAATGCAGATTTGGTAAAACTTTCGGTGCCGATACTAAGGACGCCAAAAGGTGGTTGCGCGGAGACTTCTAATATTTGTATAAATTGCAATATTTTTGTACTTTCAATAAATCATACTGGTGCCAGTAGAATATACAATGATTAAGAGTATGTAAGACACTGTATATAAAAAAATATTTATTTTAATTAAGTAGCGAGGACTACCAGCATCCATTCTCCTACTATTGAGACTTCCATTTCATTAATATTTCAGCAGCTTTTTTCAAATTTTCATCTTTCTGCAGGAGATAAAAATTAATTATGTGAACAGTACATGTTTGTGACAATGATCTACGTGTACAATAAATTAATTTCTTACTTTTATAAAACAGTATCGAACATTATCTTCCCCGAGTTGCTTATGTTCGTCACTATAAAATGCGGATGGCGGGATTCCTTGAACTCCAACGTTCTTCGTCATCCACTTTGTGAATCGGTAATCTTTGTTTTGGTCCGTTTCTTCGTTCAATCGGACTTTATTCTCTAAAGCAGTCCAATTAGCTACCATGAAGTAACCACCTTCGGGAATTGTTGGTACCATTCCCACATCGCTAAGAAATTTGGCCATGTAATCCCGTTTTGGCAGCAATTCTTTTGCTAAACTCACAAAGTAACAATCTGGTTGGCCGAATCTTGATAACTCTTGTTCGAAACCAACAGCTATAGCCTCCTGTAATATTAAATGTATGTAACACCAACTACTGCTAATACACTATATTGTATTTTGTATACAAAATATTTAATACATACTTGGACTGGAGTATTGCAGGTATATACAGCATTTTGATGAACAACTTGTAAATTGCGCATTAAATTAGGCGGACCATAAGCCCATCCCGTTTTCCATCCAGTAACACTGAATGTTTTACCAGCAGAACCAATTGTAATTGTACGTTCATACATATCAGGTAATGTTGCTAAAATTATTTATCATTTAAAGTATAATATTTTGTGCAAGTTAGACAATAATATACCATAGCATGTTATAGCATGTTAAACAATAATATACCAATTCTAATATGCTTGTATGGTTCATACACAATCCATTCGTATACTTCATCTGATACAACAAGTACATTCCATTTCTTAGCTAAGTTAGCAATAAACTGTAACTCGTCTAGTGTAAAAACCTTTCCCACAGGATTATGAGGAGTATTAATAATTATTCCTTTGGTCTTCTTATTGAACAGACTTTCTAACTCTTGCTTGTCAAATACCCAATCTGCTGAACTCAAGGGACCATTTACATTTTTCTTAAATAATAATCAATGAGTAATTTCAGAACTTTTACTTGTACATAAAATATATACTTCCATAAAGTAAAACTTACTGGTTTTAAGGCAATGAACCTAGGTACTCCACCAGCAGTTCTTACCATAGGTACATAACAATCGAAAAATGGTTCAATAATTATCCATTCATCACCAGGATTTGTATGGCCTTGAAGTGTAGAATATAATGCTTCATATGCACCGGCTGTAACAAGGATTTCATTATTTGGATCCAAGTCACGATTCAGAAGCTTTGAAAACAATTTGGCAAGCGCATTGACTAGACGTGGATGACCCTGTAATGATATAAAATTCCATGAGCCATAATAATCGATAAGGACAAAAATCTTGAAGTTACAGTTAATACTTACAAATCCTCTAGTATATTGATTTAAAAGAGGATTGTCACTTGTAGTTGCTTCACTTAGGGCCTTAGTTACATTTTCAGGGGCATGAAAATCTGGAAAACCTTGTCCCAAGTTCAAGGGTTTGTATTTCAGTGCAAGTTGAATATATTCAACCCTGAAAAAAATTCGTTTGAAAAAACCATTGCATATAAGGTGTTAACATACTTTTAAATTCTACTTACCATATTGACTTATCGTTGTCTTTCAAACGATCGGGAAGGTCAAACTTGGACATCACAGGAGAATAGTTTTTAATATTCCTTAATGTAGACAATGAAATTGATGCTTTAGAACTACTTCCAAACACACAAATCCTAGCAAACATCTAAACATATATTTGTAAGTAATTAATTACAAGAGGGAAAAAAACAGGCTATATATGCAATTTATGATTTGTAGTCACATGGAAACTTCCATTACATGTCAAATAAAATAATGTAAATCTCATAGAAGATTATTGAACTCTGGTATATTACAAATGCATAAAATTTATAATTTATTTATAACATTTATATATACTGTACCTTAATATTATAATGATCTGAGTTTTATGGTTTCAAATGTTACATGTAAAAAAAATCTCAGAGTTATTTATGTACATACACAAAAGCATGACACGATTAAAAGGTACATAATTAAAAATTGTAATACTCTTCATACTTAAACGAACCATATTGTTACTAGGATTTATTTATGAGATGCATTTACATATACAGTTTTAAAAGCGTATAATATTCACCAGATTTAAAAATCTATTTCTATTTGCATTGGAATATTATTCAATCGAAAAAATAACAAAGAGAGAAAAACACATATCTATTTAACATAATCTTAATAAATTCTTACCAGACGAAACACACTAACTTTTAATAGCTTACTTTACAAAGTGTGACAAATGAATATAATTGCACAAGCTCCAATGACACTAATTTCTGTTTCGTCGCTACCCTATCTAAACTGTCACTTACGCAACAAGTTGTTAGAGAAATATATAATAAACTTTGGTACAATTTCATAATATGGTATAGTAATTTTAGCATACACTATTGGTATATTATATGCAATTTTACATTCTGGAATTGTTTAAAACTTAGAATTCATTTCGCGACGCGTGCAGAATCGACTCATTTTGTTTCGCTCTTCACGCGTATTAAAATTTTATTAAAATTTCTCTATTTTAAAATATATTTTATTTTTTATGAACAGTTTAAAACAATAGAGAAAGAATTGATTATTTATAATTTATAAAATAACACGCATTGAGTGATATCCAGCCAGTGCTGGATGGCGCCATCTCGCCGGAGATCTAACAAACTAAGAATTTAGAATCACAATTTGATTCTCCGTGACAAAAGTAAGAAATGTTAATATTTTTAAACGAATCTTATATGAAACACATACGAGGATTTTATTGTAATAACTTACCAGAAAGAGATAGATTGCATTAACGAATGCCACTCGAAATATCATGACTAATTGTAACACTGTGAACAAATATCAAAGTTAGAAGTTATGTAGATAAGTATATCTTTTTGGTCAGTATTACAATCAAACTTCGAAAAGTATGTCAATTTCTCTTCAAACCTGTTCAAGGCACGGTTCAAGGTCATCGAAAAGAGTATAGTAATGAGCTCTACTCCTGCACACCTCCAGGTCGTAGCTAAAGCAAGGGTTAACATAGAAATTTTCTTTGCTCTGATTGGTTGGCAATTTACTAATGAAACACTTATTGCCCTCACAGTAAAGAAAAAGAGGAAAACTTATCTCATTCTACCGTGCTTGCGGTCTTACTCTGTTCGCGCATCCTTTCTATTTATTATTTAAAAAATCCATTTCTATGTGATTCCTTGCTAATGGGTTGAGTTGCGACCTGGAGGTGTGCAGGAGTTGGATCCATTACTCTACTTAAAAAGTGCATTGAAGCTACATCTAGTGGTCAACTTCCTAACTATGTACGTATAAGCATTGTTGTGGTTTTCACTTTGAAATTCGATAAAAATAAATGCTATACTGTTTTAGTTTCAAATAAATGTTTGATTAAAAATCAATTAGTTCTTTTGCATAAATTATATCTTAGAAATTATATTTATTTTTTTGTTCTTAAGAGGTTATAGCAAATATAATTTATACCAAAGTGTATAAATCTCATTGCACAGAAATATAAATATAAAATTTGAACTGTTCGATACCCGATTTTTAAAATGACACAGTCTCAACAAATGATAGAAGAATTGTACGACTGTTATACACAAACAGCTGCTAATATAATATCTTATTTTGGTAAATATTTTGAAGGTTAAATTAACTGCTATTTCAATCGTATAATTTATGTTTGTTATTTCAGGATGGAATGAGGCAAAAGAAAAACTAAAAGAGATGAGGGATATTGTGGAGACCCACTGTGTCGTGGATAAAAAGATACGGACAGTGGAAGATACTAAAAATCGTTTACTCAGTTCATATGATTGTGAAGATGTGCAATGTGATTTTGAAACCATTATACAGGTAAATATATCACTACTGCATTCATCTGAAGATTTTTACAAAAATGTTATACATTTTCATTTTCAATGTTATAGGAATATAAGGATACTGTATCTGCCATTGATACCGATATATCTGACAATCCCAAACTGATAGATTATGATAAGCATGTAGTAGACCTGTTAGGTAAATTAAAATTTATACTAAAATATATAGTATATAAAATATATATAGTTACTGAAGATATATGCAATTTCAGACAAAATAGGAGATAAAAAGGATGAAGAGGTTAATGATGATGAGGATGCAGACATGATGTTAAGAGGAGGCTCCATAAATGTGATCGATCCAATATCTAAAAAGAGAATTGTAGATCCTGTAAAAAACACTGTATGTGGGCACACCTATGACAGAGAAACAATCACAGAATTGTTGAAAATTAATAAAAAGACCAGGTGAGTATCCTTTCAGAAAATTTGAATTGTTTAATCTACGAGGTTACTAAGAGTTTTATGTTTACAGATGCCCTGTCATAGGTTGTAAAAGTACAGACTTTGTGAAACTTACAGATCTTCGTTCAGATATTGTAACTAAAACCTATCTTAACAAAAATCCTGCTTAATATTTAAATAGACTGTCAAACAGTATAGCTTGTAAAATATATTGCAGATATCTGTTTATAGTTTTTATACTTATTAAATACAAAAATAAAATTATATATACATGCATACACGATTATATGTATACATATATGACCAAATTGTTCATAGTCACAACGTGTCTTATTGTTATATGTAGACATGTTTTCCGTTACTAGAATATTTTTCAAGTTACAAATACGTGCATTATTTTGGTTCTGCTTCGAATAGATGTTCTCAGGACTATTTTAAGCACGAAAACAAAATTTATAATTGTACCACTTTAGTTAATTTTATTTAAATGACACAAATAGATCTTGACATACGACAACGTCTAAAATTATATCTGCTATTTACATAGAAACGAGTTCTATACTTCTCTCATCTGTCTTTTTATCAGGTTCGCGGAAGGGTTTAGCATTTATTTAAACATATCTAATGCTTTATCATTTAGAAAACACAATTTATTTTAAGAGATGCGTATTAGAGAAGTAATGAAGACAATAAATGGATTAAATTTGAACGGATGAAAAAGCACTGAAGTTGGAGCAACTTCAAGTTACTACAGTTTCGATTATCTCCACAATTTGTACCGTTATCAATCGATGATGTCAACAGGCTATGTTTATATCCACGTTTATATCAATAGTATTAATTTTCTCTTGCGGAAAGGCACGTCGCATTATTGATGGATTCTGTGCGGACAGCAACAATTGGGAACCATTTCTCTATGTGTCCAAAGACTTGGACGGCTCACCAAATTATGACATAACGCATTGGGTGCGCCAGTTGCATCTGCAACAATGTGCTTTCGTAGAAATCGGTGAAAGATTTTGTGCTGTAAGCAAAAGTTTTGCAAAACATCTTCTAATTGACAAATCTATTGCGTATAAATTAACAAATCCGCAACCGGTGGCAATATGTTATTTGTTAATTTATGACTGGTTACGATATTCTTCCTTCATGTTTATAGTTGTTCGTGGAATTGCGTAGTATACCCTCTGAATCCGAAGTCCTTGATAATTCCGGCGTGGGCGAATTTTTTCTCGGGATCTGTCCTTGCCTGACGCTTCACTCCTGGGATTTGTGCTCGTCTGAGCTGTCAAGACGAAGGAAGGTTGATTGCACTTTCGCCGAGGCTACACCACATTCGAACACTAGTGCAAGGGTGCATAGGCGATTATGCGATATAACGTTGCTCGGCGAAAATGCTTCCGTTTGCAATTGCTCTATTTCACTAGCTGGCCACCGATTGCATAAGACAACAGGTAGCAAAATGCTCAATCCTCGTACACCTTTTGCCTGATTTAGAAGTAAACCTTTGCTTTTGATTACGTTTATTTGCTAACACTTTATCTACCGGCTATTTATACAACAAATTATTTACATATAAAAACTTTTACCTTCTTAAAGATGCTATAACATATGGAGTGAAAACAACACTAAAGAATACTAAAAAATCGTTTTATATGCAAATAATATCATTAACTTTTTTCGTCTCGTTTGATTAGTTTTCTGTCTTAATAATTCTACCGTCTGCGACTTTTATGCATTACAACTGATCTCTTTACAGCAGTAATTACTTTCCAGTTGAGGTTTGGAAAGTAATTCCATGTTCTCCTTTTTAGGATTCCCTACGTGCTTTTTAAATCCTTTGCCCGAGTCCTTGTGCTCGCCACGCGGTGTTTGCGGCGTCGCGCAATGTGCCGCAACGACCATAAAGGGAATACACACGCCACAATGTGCTTCAAATTGTCATCAGAGACAGCCAGTAATGTTATCATGTTACAAAGTGTGCACGGGTCTCGACATTTTAATCGACGCTTACGCTAACGTGCCTGTAATGTACTTTAAATTTTAAGATTGTTAACCACGATATGAATGGTACATTTAATAATACGACTTAAAGTTTCTCTAAATAGTTTGGTAATCAGTGAATCATTTTTCCGCACGGTTGTCCGTAATTAAAAAGCGAACTCGATTTTATTTCTATAAACTATAACTTTTAGTTCTGCGAAGACATTGGTCCGTGGTCTTCAAACCCAGCAAAAATTAGTTCTTTATGGTCGCAATGGTCATCCCCGAAGTGCAACAATACTTGTGGCAGAGGACACATGGTTGCCACCGCTTCGTGCCAAGACCAAGTAACGTAAATAAAATTTTCGACTCGTTGCAAGATAATCTTGTCAACTAAACTTAAGTGTTCAAATTGATCGATTTTAAGATTATTAATAAACATGAAATAATATTTGAAATTGTTTGCTGAACAAAGAAAATACACATTTCTTTTTAATTCAACAATTTCCTTTTAAAATGTTGTTGCGTTTACCTTAACAACTGTAATAGAATTTCAGGTCGAGTTCTGCTCGCAAAAAGTATTTAACTTTACGAAATAAAAATGCTTCTATAATTACATTCGCAGCTTCCTTCGCATACGAAATGTAAATTCGTGCTTTCCTTTGCAGAATTCAAATTAACATTATTACAGCGCCGCCATACGTCGGGCATTTATGCAAATTCGTACTTCACATGCGAAGTTGCTAACATGGACATCAAAGATAAACTTTGTTTCTTTATTAAGAATACCGGCGAAGTCAATTCGGTCAACGTACATCGTGAAATTTTATTACACGTTTAATTCCGTTATCACGAGGCCAATCGTACGCTGTAGTAACAAGCCACGTCGCAAAATTCGCGATCTAATTATCAATTAACGTTGTACGTCGCAGGGGCAAGCCTGCCATAGACTGCGTCGGGCCGGGATCATTTTGGTGAGCCAGAACATCTCCGAAGAAGTTACCTTGAATTCCTTGTCCATGACGAAAGGTGTGAACTTTTCCAGCTGCCCGGATAGCTTCGGTAAATGTTACTGCGAGGTAAACATGGTCGACGGAATTATGAGAGCGGCCAGGTTCACAGAACCTTGCATTTCTACCGAAGGGTGTACTCACAGCGACGTTGGAACATTCACTTTCGAAGGAGAGTACGATCCGAGTGGTAGTGCCGACTACAACCAAGTTTACGAGGACGATGATCGCGGGAGGTTCGAAGGTGCTTATCCATTAATTTTCAGCTGCTCGAACTGGTCCGGAAATGTTTCATTTCGAAACATTTTCGACACGTTACGTCCGATAATTTCGCTACTTACGACCGGATAACTTGCACAGTTTCTACTTATTTCAGTTCTCATCGAACTAAGCAAGAAAATGGGAACTCGTATTATGATTCTAGAAAATTGTTGCAATAAACGGTGAATAAAGGGTGAAATAAAGGGTGAAAATTATAAATATCCCAAAGGAATATCGATACCATTAAACGGTTAATAACGATAGTCGCGATACACCCGATAGTTCTGTTCGGTGCTGTACATTCTCGTCCACGATCTTTCCCAATTCGAAATAACATAGTTCGCGTGCCATTCGATTCGCAGACACGCTTTTCAACGCGGAGTCGGTCAGACCATCGCAGCGACGCCTCCTGCGAGTTTACCGTTCGAACGTGGAGTACGGGTTACGCGAAAATAGATCGCCTAACAAGAAGCCGAAGAAGGCCAGGGGACATCGTCGAACCGAAGATGATTTCGACTACGGCGAGGACGAGGAGGAGGAGGAGGAGGAGGAGGGGGACGACAGGACCAGCGACGACACCAACGTCGGCGACGAAGAAGACGACGACGTCGACGACGACGACGAAGAGGAGGTGAAGACGGAGCCACCGCGTTATTACGATTACGGTTAGTACAGTGAACGGTTTTCCTGGCTTTTTTAGATCGGCCCCGGAGGCCCTCCGAAGGGTCGTCGCGGACCCAGAAAACGCTCTCGGAAGCCGAGATCCGATTACGAAGCATTTGTTCTCGAGGGTAAACGAGAGGTCGATGAACCAAACCGGGAAGGGACAGTGCAGGTCTCACCCGCCGAGGACGACTGCGACGACGATACCACGGAACCGCTGCAATATTACGATTATGGTGAGGAAACGTCGACGGCTGCCGAGTTGCGTCTGAATCGTCCCAGCCAGCTAGATGCAACTTGTCTTGAGAAATACAGTCTGCAGGAAAATTTAGTCGACGCTTTTCAAATGGTATTACTTTCTTAAAATTGGTCTGAACGACTTGAATTTTTCTGTGAAATGTTAGAGGGATTAGTACGCTTTACGATGATTGAGATACATTTTTTTAAATTTTACTATACATAAACAAGATGTAAAAAATTTTGTCCACTCTTTTATCTAAACCTATAACGAAAATTTAAAAAATTAATTGATACTTCTTTGTAATTTATATGTTTGCTGAATATTTTATCGAAATCGGTTAACTTTGAGAATATATATTGATAACATAAGCCCAGATAAAAAAGTGAAAAAAATGGTAGTTTTTTTATGTTTATTTTTACTCCAAGTAATAGTAAAATTTAAAGAAAAAAAAAAACTGTATTTCAGTCATTGTACAGCAAACTACTTCTAACATTTGTCAAAAAATTTAAGTCATGTAGATCAGTTTTAAAAAAATTTTATCATTTCGAAAGTGTTGACACAATTTTGTTCTTCACCGTATGCAAAAGTATCCCTACCAGATCTTCTTGGGATTTGTTTCAGCCTTCCTTCGTGATAGATTATGTCAACGTTGTCGTTTTAACATTCGTCCGCTGGACCTTTTTACCGGAAATATAACTGACTATACTTAGCGTCTATTACGTTACTACGGCATGAAAGAATTTTACAATGTGATGCGTTTTTGATCCAAGCGGAGTAGTTCACGAGACTCTTTATAAATATATTCTGCGAGTTCTATAATTATGGAAATAGGAAGACAGTAATAGCAATGGTAAAAAACTTGTTAGGTTAGGGAATCTGATGATGTCAGGGAAAATGATGCACATAGTATGTAGGGTCCAACTCCAGTGGTGACGATGCGGTAAAGGCAGAGGTCGGGCATGAAACAGAATTTGTGGATGAGTCAAGATTGAAATCATGGGTTTATAGAAGATTTCGGGATGTTTGAGAAGATAATGGAATGACGTTGGTATACAATATCACGTCAACAGCACTGAATAACAACCATAACACAGTAATAGTAATAATAATAATTTTCTGACCGTGCCAGAAGACTTTTTATTCCACGAAGTAAAAATCAGCGTTTTAAAAATTAATAATTCCATATAAAATAATTTAAACTACGATGAATCGCCTATGACAGTGATTCGTGATTTGTAATATTGTTTGATGTAGAAATTGACACATGTTATCTCGTTCTTTCTCTAACGAAGTTCTTGTTCTGTAATTTTAGATTCCGGTGGAAATAGGTCCTACGACGTTCACGCTAAATTCGCGATGCAGCTGATAACACTCAACATTTTACTCCAGTTCATCTGGTTTTAACAAAAAAAACATTGAAGATATTCCGAAGAGAATATGTCAATTTTTGACGAAGTTTCTTCGCTACAATAAATTCAAAATTCGCTCATTAATCGTCTGTCACTGACTATAATTTAACGAAGTCTACGAACGTGCTACTTTAAGATGTAATTATCATTGTACTATTTTGATTAATAAATGTACCGTCCTTTTTTTAATACGCGTACATTATTAATATTTTACTCAAGGTACACGAGTTGTCTCGTTATAAGAGTAGTTAATTTTGCTAATTTTAGAAGCTTTTTTTCTAAAACATACATCATCGCAACTATTACGTCTCTAATAACAATAACGAAGATGGTTACGCCTGTCATAATCACTATTTGGTCCATTATCGAACCTTAAGTCACGCAAGATCGTTCCTACTCATTCTTGGTCATGCACAAAAAGGCGTTTCAATTTTACAATTCAATGATTTAGATTTCTCCATGATATGCCAACTGGATTTACACAATTTACAGCTCCACGCTCTCGATGGCAATGCTTTCACCGGAGACATAGTTTATCTGAGAAATCACGTTCCCTACGGTTTTACAATGGGCTTTGTTCGAATTTTTGTACACCCTGTAAATAGCATAATTACCATTTATAGAGGGAGTAAGAAACACTATGAAACGAGCCAACTCACTTTTTACGGAAAAATTTCTATAATATCGTAGAATCCAACAAAGTTATTTGTTATGAAATTGTATTTTGCGACTCGCACAGCAATTACGCTGTTAACAGTTTTCTAAAGATAAACGAATGTGATAATGTAAAAATTACTTTGGAACGTGATACAATTTTTAATGGAACCCCAGAGTTGCCACTTGAATGCAAATGATTAATATACATACAATTACACTGCGGATCCAATTCTTGACGTATAAATTTTTAGGAAATGTTTTGCATTAAAGTAACACGCTTAAACAGATGAATTAAAATTAACAATGACAATTTTTTAGCGGATTCGACTCGCACACTTTCTAAGAGTATCCACCGTGGAAAATTACAATGGGTGAAATCTGGATCGATCCGTAAAACTGAAATTCGATTTCAAGAAGAGATAAACAGTCGGATATTCTTGTCATCGATTGAAATACAATGGGAAGCGTTAACACCTAACGTCGCGCCAATACGAGCCTGCGTACGTGTGCGTGTAGTAAAAGAGCTCTCGATTCACGCTAAATTTTCTACGGCATAATGTATCCCTGTCGTGCATTATCTGCGATTGATAATCCAATGAAAAATTCGATAACGCAATGTCAAAGGGAGAGCAATCGGCAACGACGCATCCGCCAGTGTCGCAATACTGTTATCAACAGACCATTCACAACAGAGAAGGATATCTAGCATATTATGAAATGAACATCTGCCATTTAGGATCACTGATACTAGCAGGTACATTATGAAACAGCATTACGTATTCCCGCTGTTCGGCATAGCAGCAGACCGTCCGAAACATAGCGATACTAAACATTTTTCGGCGAATTTTAATCAGCGAAATTCCCATAGACGATTCTTTCTGTTTCTCTAATAATCGAGGAAACTTGTCGAAAGCGATAAAACTCGGGCGGAAAAGAAACGCAAAATACACGTAATTGAACTTAATTGACTTACTTAAGATAATTCCTGCGGTCGCGGACACGTTCCCGCGAAATATACTATTACGATGGTTTGAGAGACGTTGCGTTACTTTGTAACGTATCGTGGCGGAAAGACTTTGGAGAAAGCATAAATGATTGCTCGGTTGAATGTCTCTTTTTTTTTCGAAAATAGCGAACAGGAGAATGTCCATTGAATCGTTGTCCGACGACTTTACAAGGCTGCGATAATTATTATCCTTTATCTATTATCCTTTATGCAACAAAGTGTCGACTACGAGCAGTATTACGTAGCAATTTCACACAAGCGTCAATTACACAGTCATAAAAAAATGGCTAACAGTATTGTGGGCAGAGTGGTATGCGTCATTGCGTTACTTTCAACACAGACGACCGTTGCCGTGAATAATGATTAGGCGTGACTCGTTCTGTTGCGAGACAGACTCGTTGAACATCGAATTAGGTGTACGTGATCTGAAATGCGGATTCGATTTACCGGGAGACACTGGAAAAATTCGATTCGTTTTCATCTGTAGCCTCATCGATCCTCCTAGACATCAGCAAATTAACATTGGGGTGGGGTGGAGTGGGGATGTTATTTGATACTTCAACTTCGTGACGTATTGGATAAAACCATATCGATTTAGATTTCTTCAGTAAGAAGGATGAAAAATTAATGATAGGATAGTATTTTGTGCACTTTATGTGGTTCGAAAAAATTAATTTTATGAACATGGTATTTTCAACTTATTTAAATTATAGAAAAGTTTATCTGCCTCCACGGTCGATTGTGTGCAATTGTAATCAACTAACAATTTTTATCTAATGTATCTGAATATAATTTTGTTATCCTCGTGCATCATTTAATATATTTAATATAAAAATTGAATGAATAATTCGTTCGTTGTCTACCATTGTCTGGTATCCACTCGGATGGTCCCGATTCTACTGCATTCGTTTTAATCATGTTGCAGAGTACCGAAGCGAAGGAGGAGGCTCGCCCCGATGCCCCTTCCATTTCTCAAGATGCAGAATCATCTGCCACGGATATCGCAGGTATCGCGGTAACATTGCGAAAAAAAGGTAAATGGGCGTTCTTCAAGGTGTTTCGATAAATAATTGCAAAGCTGCATCTTGATAACGAGCACCGTTACTGCCACTAACGCGTTAGCGATTCATTTATACATTTTCCGCTCTGACTCGAAAAGAAGTAGTAAGAAACAGTTACATACATATAATTTTACATTCGTCGGTAATTATTGGTATACATATGTAGATTGACTTTTCCAAGTAACGCATTAATTGTATGAAACGGTTTGTGTTGAGGCCTGCCTTCTTAATAAATAGCAGCATTGTTCTGGTAATATTACTGTTCTCATATTAAATATGGAATTTATTATATAACGTATCTAAATTACTAATATCGCGTCATCTTCAAATCCGCGTGGCTTTTAATGAAACGGTAACAATGTAAATCTGTTATTACCCGTGCACGCAACCAGAGGTTAGTGCCTCGTGTCAACAAATTTCTTTCGGCATTAACTTCAAAGAGAAATACTCATAAATACCGTGAGAATTGCGATGCGATTATATAAGTAGTATTTTGTAAAACTAGGTCAATTAGTGTTACGCGTACAAGAAGGCTGGTTATATTTGGTTTCAATACCGCCAACGGTTAGTTTTAACGATCTAAGACTGACCAACAAACGAGCATGATACAACATGATAGTAATTTAATGACCGAGAGTGTCTCAGAGATTTGTAACATAATCCTGTTGCTCGTAAATCGGAAAATTATAGTCGACCAGATATACTAGTCTTGGTTAAGTGAAAAGCGAAAGAATGGAAGCATAAAAAATGTATAGATGAAAATATTTCTAAATTTACAATTGAGATATATTTAACAAAATTTGAAATACTAATCGAGACAAGAGATTACTTCTAAATTGAAACAAAATTTGATTTCTTTGTTATCAGATTCTAACGAAATTAAATAGGGGCAAACAGGAAATGAAAATTGTGTTGTATTAAGGAAATAGTATATAACTGTTAAAGAAATCGTAGTGCAAGGGTTTAGGCTGCTGCATAAATTTTATTTCGACCTATCGACCAAGGAACAGAGCTTGATTATAATTCTTCTAATCTTCCGGCATCACATCCGCTCATTTAATTCATCCTCCTATATCGCGTTCCAAAGCGACCCTAAATCCGCCAAATATTAAATCCAGCTGCTAAATCACTGGAATTTATGTAACCATTATCCTAACCCAGCATCATAATATTTAGATTCAAGAGAAGAAATAAAAGCTAAGGAGGAAACTCATATCTGTCCATGTCGACGCTTCGGTGCAAATGGGATACGCAAGAGGATGGAACATGGAACACTTGTGTCCGTCGTTTTCCCATAATTTCTCGTTTGATCGCCATTCGCGCCATCCGCGGCGATATTTACGACTCTCATCGTTCGTTACATACCCAAAGACCGAGTTCGGGCCGATTGATCACGGTGCCGTAAGTAACGCGATATCCCGCAAGGAATGCTCGGCGATACCTTTAAACGCGGAGCGCTGTCGACAGCGCACGTAGAACTTGACCCCGGCGTCGTCAATCCATCGCCGTTCGGTGTCAGTGACCTGCCTCAAAAAAAGAAACTAATTCCACCGGCTAGTGGCCCGTTACACACTGGCCGCGTGTAGAAAGCCGCGGACGGATTCTGCGATTCTGAAACAAGTCGAATCCAGTGCCGTCTGCCGTTTGTTTTCGGCGGTCGGGGATCGCGGTATCGATCGATCTATCGCTCCCGGGAGAGCGATCGCCCGTTAGAAATTCGTCGGGAACGGTGTCGACGTTCTAAGTCTTGCGTAAAACATGACCAGAGATCGGCCGAGGGCTTTGCACAGCCGTTCAATCGAAACGTTTATCTTGACGATTGAATTGCGCAACCTAGGCAAGGTATATACATGTATGTATATTGCTTTTCATGTTCCGATGCGTGTGCAATACTATTTTATTTAGCTATCGGCAACCCGGTAGAACGATTCAATTACTCGACGGTATCGTAAATCATCATCAGCACGTGCTTCACAACCGTACAAGATAACTTCGTTTTATTTTCAATCCGTTGATATCGTTAATCCAGAAAATCGAATGAAATAATGCGCCGCGTTTCTCACGGCGGTGGAAATCCGTTTCGTGGTTAGGCGAACGACGGTTAGCAAACACGAGTGTTTATTTCTGCCGACTCGACGAGAACCGAGAGAGCTTGTAAGACGAGCGCGAGTAATCTTCTCGTTCAGACTATGCTCTTTAGAACAAATCGACGGACGTATCAATTAAGCCGATTGTATTGGTCGTGGATCGGAGACAACACGCGTGGTTATCATTCAAGCGACTCGCACGCCCGCCGCTGTCTCTCACGTACACGGATCCTGTGCAAGCGATGCGCACAGTCGCGTATGCACGGGCGAAAGGCCACGAAAGAGTTACCTCGAGATAACGACGAGAGACGCTCCGACAAGAGACGGTGCTTCCTCAAAGGAAAGCAACGAGACAAACGTCAGCGAAACTGCGAATGCCGTTGCGCGTCCCTTTGCATCAATGCGAATAGATAAACGCGAAAACGAACGGGTGAGAGAATTGACCGATCACGGGAGAATCTGTTAGACGTACGCATAGAGTACCAGGTGCATTACGTACCTACGAACGGTGCGGCTGAGAGATTGGCAAGTTGTCCGCGGACGCTGCGGGCGAAACCGGCGAGTTTCTTTTAGCGTGCGTATACTCCTTGGCGCAAAGATATTTTAGTCGATATTCCATTTAATCGTACCGCAATCTTCCTATGCGAGTCATGCAGACGGGTCTCGACGAGAGTGCCCGACGGAACGACGACGGCGTTCCCGTCGCCAGAGAAAGAGAAAGGGCAGAAACCATTTGAGGAATATCGGCAAAAGGACAACGGACCCTCGCGTTTCTTTGTGACGTCCAAATGTTAAATCGGTACAAGAGGCGAAGAGAAGAAACTGATCGGTAGCGAGCCGGCTTCACGAACGCGTCCGAGGAGGGGGCCCGCGTAACCAGCCTCCGATTGGTCGGACTGTGTACCACGTGGCGGCTGTGCGCGGGTGGGGATTGGCCAGCACGGCCGCGCACCGCGGGCGAAAGCGGCGAGTTTTGTTCTAGTATTTACCCCGCGGTGTAAAGCTGGATCTCGCGCTCTCCGGTGTCCTTAAGTCACGTTCCATTGTTCGTGTCGTTTCTCGCGGGTTTCTATTTCATCGGTCGAGGGCCCGTTCGTCCGGCAGTTCGTTTCCCGGCTTGTGCTTTCCCCGATGGTGAACGGCCCAGGAATCGTGCGCCATGTTCGCGCCGCGAGCAGCACGCGATTCACCGGCTACCGTGGCAAGTGATACGGTTTTTTTTTGACGGTCGAGATCAGCCAGTGGTGTGCGTTTAAATACCGTACCCCGGGGTCCGACGCGGTGTGTGCCCGGTAGTGTTTGTGGTGCGCGGATCATGCCATCGGGCAGGCGAAAATCCTAGTGGTAGTAAACGACAAGGCGAGAGCACGCTGTGGGACCGTGGAATGCACGCTGACAGGTATCCACCGCCGCGCCGTCGCACTCGGAATTCACTGCGCGGTTCTAACCTTCTTTCCCCTCTTTCTTTATCGCGGAGAAGTTACTTCCCTCTCGCTCGTAACGGCGTAAGCCTTGCGTGTTTACGCGATCGTCCACCTCCCTTCGGTCTTCCCTTTCTATTCCTCCTTTTCTCTCGTCCTTTCCGTCCTGCTTCGTTGAATGGTGGCTCGTCGCGCCTCTGCGTTTGCGTGCTGACGCTTCGCTACTTTTGACAGCTGTCACGGTTCAAGTGCGCGTACACAGGCGGACTCGTTTTGTTTCGCAGAGTATTGCCAGCGGGAGGGAAACGACGCATTGTCGTCAATTACTGTGCTCCCCCGCCCCCCGACTTCCACCACTCAGACGCAGCGTTCCGTTGCTTTCGAACGGCTGCGACTTTTAGCGAAATAGTATTCGAATTTCATTTATTTATTGTTCGCTCGAGGAACCGGTTTTATTTTTATGCCGAGCGACGACCGGTGGGACGATTTTTTGACGAAAACAGCGCGCGGATAGTCGGGACGTGCGGACGACGCGCGAGAACAAAAATTTCCAGCGGAGCCGCGTCTTTAATCTGGCCGTGACGTAAACGAGATAGTTGCGATTGCAACAATTTTACAGGCGATTAGTCTTTTTTATTTGTAGTAATCGTTAGTAATGCGATCGTTTGCCGATTACTAAACGTGTGTCCACGGCACAAAGCAGGTTATGTAAAGTGAAAGTAACTCGCAGAAACGTGTTAAAGGTTGCGACGTATGATGTAAAATCGTACATTGTAAATGCCGGTTACGGCACGCTTGATTTCCCCTGCGTTTATTTGTTCGAACAAAAAGGAAAATTTCTGACACGCGTCACCTAGATAATTGTTGCCGCAGGGGTCATAAGTCGCCTCGCCGGGCATGGCAAGAATCATTTAGATATTGCGGTAATCTAGTCGCAAACATGAGAACGATGTGAACAATCGACAAACTTTTTTTCCCTCCTGCGATTCCCTTATCGGTGTACGTTTCGAAAAGATTTTAAGTGAACTTTGCCTCTGTTTTCTAACATTTTGTCACGCCGAGCGGGTGACGCGTCGTTTGTTCAGCACCGTTCAAAAGCCTATGCGACGGGCCGAGCGGAATGGAATATGTAGTTCGTGTCCCTTTCTTTGAAGTTGTCCGCCAAGGACACGTGACAAATGACGTGAGAATGCCGCACGACCAACCGGCTACGTTTGATATTAAAACAATCGCTGAAATTTGTCCCTTGCATTACCACTGTTTATCTCTTCTGCCACTTAAATCTGATTTTCACACCGATGCACGAAAGACATTAGTTTCTTTCGGACTTCCGTTTAGCAAATAGCTCGTCATTAATCGTAGTTTAATAACCGGAAGTGTGAGGAACGTTATGAGGAAGCTTTTTAAGCGTCTACCAGATGTTTTATTACTATCTGGAAGTGTTTTTGAAAGTGCATGCTCAATTGTGTACAAATGTATAGTATTCATTAATTCCTCAGAGGACATTGGCGCGTTTACCATCACTTTAACATCGTATACAGAGGTTCTCAACTGTGGCTTTTCAGTACGGCTATATGTATTTCTAATACTGGAATTTTTTAGGTTAAATTTTTTAGCTAATGTGTATAACACGTTTTTCGTGTGTCATGTTTGCATTATGACACGCGAATAGATATAATCGATACGGTCCGTATCAATTCGATAAAAAGTATGGCTTAACTAATATCATACAATATTCCTGTAATTTCTGCTTTATACTTATTTTAGAAATGAAAGTTTATTTCGAATCAAGCAAATCAAAATACGTTTTCGATGAGTACTCGTTAAATTACGTTATCACAATTCATAATGTCAGTAAAATAGTTTTCGATATGAGGTTTTTGTAATTCACGAACCTATTATTTCACGCGAAATTCGATCGTTTCTTCAGGTAGTTTCGTATTTCCGTGACCGGACGGCAGCAAGCTGAAAAGCCTTATCGTAGCAGTTTATATTACTCTGTTTACATTCATCAGCATGCTCTGGGTTACCAGGACTCCATTCAATAGACGCGAACGAAGGTATCAATGAAAATGTTTGTTCCTACATAGATCTAAATAATGCAGGCAAATAGAATTTGATATTCTTGAAAATATTTAACAACGAATAATATAGAAAATTAATTTGCATTTATCATCACGTAAGAGAAAGAATTTCTCCACTCGATAAAATTTGTATAGTTTATCCTAAATGGTTCAGGTTACTTTTCAATGTGTATGTTCGTACCAAACATCGTCAGACAAATATGTATGTATTAATAAGTCGCTATCAATCGGCCGCAACATATCAAATCCGGATTGCAAGAATCGGAACACGTGCATACGTATAACGCAATTCGTTTTAAATTAGATCACTGAATCATATGATCGAAAGCACGCGTCTGTTACGTCAGAGCTATGACGCAAAACATCGTTAATTTAAAAAAAAACATTCAGATCTCCTACGATCGTCCTCGATGCTTCCTATCAGTAGTTTAGATTAAGTACCGTTTAACAGTTGTGAGTGATCCATAGATCCTCAATCGAGCGTGGAAACGTTAAACCATTGTGTAGGAAGCAATAATAAATGAATGAGAATTATATTTATTCAATTATTCAAGAAGATACACACGATTACACACATTCTAGACAATTACGTTCGTTCTGTAAGACACTAATTCTAACACATATATAGTCATGTTAGAAACCTTATAATGGAATGAAATTTTAATGGAATTATTGCAACTGAAAATTCACTATTGAATTCTTCAATGTGAAATTACCATTGAAGGCATTGGGCTATGTAAGGAGAAATTGTATATAAAGGTTTTACGCTGTTCTCGGTTAAGTAATAACGTGAGAAACTCGCACTAACAATTACAAGAACTATGTATGCTCTTTCACACGGACTATTTCATATTATTGAATCGGTAAATTACTGCTTAATAAGCGTATCGCTAAATTGATCTCGACCGTGAACTTCAAATTTGTCTTTCTTGAATGCATATTAAACGAATTTGTTCTTTTTAAATTTCTATTAATTCAAATCCATTAAATGAATGCAGCATCCATGCAGATTTCTTTGGTTATAAAATAGAACATGTTGCACGGCTGCATTAAAAAAACAACGAATTGATTTTCCTTATACTATAATTAATTGTTAAAATTGGCATAGTAAAAATTATATTTTTTTGCAGTTATAGAATTATTATTCTATCAGAGGTTAAAATAGATCGGTCTATTCAAATTCTCGTGCAAAATTGTTTTCCATTGCATTGCTAATTAAGAGCCGAATTACCTGGACATTATGTCTGATGAACACTGAAGTATACATTTCAAATTACCAGACAACCGGTAATTCCCGGCCATCACGATTGTTGACACAAAGATTAGCATTCGCATTACAGAGACATTCGCTATTTCCTGCAAAACCCTCCAGCAAATATAATTTCGATTTCGCTTTCATTACATGTTTGCTAATAATAATAATTACTGTATAACCGTGATATTAAATTCAATGCTTTCGGGTGCGTTGACTGCTTACTCGGGAATTGCGGAAATGAGAAAAAGAGAGAGATAAGGATAGGGGGAGGAGCAAGGGTGGCGGTCAATTATTCCAACGATCGGAATAATAAAATGTATCGGTAAACGGACAGTTTTCGGCGAAGTTACGGGCCAGTACCGTTTCGGCCGGTTCGGCTCGAAGAAATACGACGGCGATAAAGTTTTCCTCCTTTCCGCGACGAAACGTATCAGAAAGAAGACCTCGAAGGGCGACAACCTCCCGATCCTTATCCAATTACGCATGCGTAACTTCGGCCCGCGTAATTTTTACCGCGTCGTTTAAATCCTTCGCCCTGGAGCCGTTACGCGTCCACCTCGACGCAGACGCAGATTCTTCTTCGATATTTGCCTCCGTTCTATACAGGGTGCATCGCAAATAATCCTTCTAAAATCCTCAGCAGTCTTTAACAATTTATTCAGAATTTTAATAATTTAACATTGAGAAAGTAGTGGAATGTTTGTTTTATTCGTACGGCTTAACGCGTTTAAAAATGATTCGAGGAAGGAACGAGACGTTTTGTTTATTCGTACGGATCGTTCGTGGTTGATTAGGTCGCTATAAAATATGTTTATAAATTGTGGGTGCGTCTGTAAATTGCATAGCATGTTCAATCAATTTATTTCTATTTTGTATGCAATTTGTTCGAGCTCGGTATATTAGTATAACTAATTAGATGTTTCTAAAAAATGTTTATAAATCATGGATGCATCTGAAAATTGTATAGCATTTTTAATCAGTCTTTTCATGGTTAGTTTAATTCTGTGGATCGTTCGAAGCTAATTAGACGTATCTAAAAGAATGTTTGTAATGAATGGACCTATTTGAAAATCGTACAGCACTTTTTTAGTCTTTTTATGTTTACATAAAATTTGATTGAGGAAGTAGAACGATGTTTAGTTTATTAGCTCGGATCATTCGGGGCTAATTAGATCAATTTAGAAAAGATTTTACGAGTTGCGAATATACTAGAGAAATTATCCGGCATTTTTAACGAGACTTTTATTTGCCGAACGTAACAGCGTACTTCATCGCAAGTTCCAATTACAGTGTGTATTTTCAGTGCTAATTAGTTACACAGTTTATATGTGTGTATGTATTAGGCAATATTTTGTAATGATGTTCTATATATCCTCGTATTGCAACGATTAATCTTATGAAACTGTTGTGTGCATCTATTTTCCCGAATCAAACAGTACACTGCTACAGGCATTTATAGCAGGTACATTGAAATAATCGAGGTGTTCGTCTTTATTGTGTGCTCGCGTGCTTCGCTATCGGTATAATTTTGCGTGATGATCCGCAGTTTACTTACGATATTAGTCGGTGCATAAATAGCGAGCGTAAACGTAAGCCTTTATCTATCGCGTGAAACATTTTTAAGTATGCAATTATGCAAGAACATATTGTCTACCGAATTAGAAACAAATCTTCAAATTTTATTATTAGAAAGATATAGAAAATTATGATATTCTCTAATTAAAAAAGTGTAAAAAGCTTCCAAATCTCGTAATTAGAAAAGTACGGAAAGTTTCTAAAATTTTCTAATGACAACATTGTAATAAACTTTCGAACGTTCCAATGAAAAACGTTCGACAAATTTTCACATTTTCCAATTAACTAACTCTGGGAGTCGTTTCGATGGTATTTCGCGAATGAGTGCAAGCAACCGGAATTGCGTCACGATTTTCCATACACCCTGTATAGATGAGAAGCGTTGAAATCCCTGTATCTACCATCTGTACGGTATCTTCCGATCCCCCCCGAGGCTGATCGTTACACCTACGCGTTTCCTTTGCGCGAGTAACGTTTTTTAATTAGAACTCGGGGGGAAGTTGCATTGAATAAACGCCGAAGTTATTCGTGTGAATTGTTTCAAACGCGGTACGCCGTTATTCAACTAATCCAGTGACTCCGGCATTCAAGTGAATGGGACTGACACACTTGCTCACCGAAGATTATACAATGTAATTTTCAATATTAGATCCATGGAAACCAGTATGATGGGCATTCGGAAACAAACGGGACGAGATTTTATCCTATGCACAGAGTCGATGTATAAAACACCGTGTTCACGTATTTTATCTATTTTATTTATTTTATTAATTGCGAAAGATATTTAATATTTAAAAAATCATATAATAACATTAGAGCTTACCGTAGTAGAATTTAACACTTTTATCTTAGTAATAGATTGGGAGAAAAGGCCGATTTATTATAGGCTATACGGGTCGCTAAAGTGTTAATAACTAAAATATTATTTATTATTTTCAAAATATAAAATACGAAGTACGAGGATAGTTAGGAGGTCAAGGAAAATCGATGTAGGATCGCCGACAACCCCACGGTATCCTTGCAGGTTTAATTTAGTGGACACATGACAAATACTTGACTGACGCGTTAAATGCTCATGAATCATTCTTATCTCCCTCGCGTGCGCTTACTAATGTATTTGCACAGTATTGGGAATCGTTTAATTATAAATTTTAATTTTATTGATACATTACTGTCTTCCATTCGCCGTCATTAATCACGCATGATTTAATTGACTGCTGGCTCTACGGTACCACGGTATCGTTTATCGGAAATTGTTCAGTTCTAATAGAGGATTAATTGTATTCACAATACTTTTTACTCTAGTCTCGTAAACGTCAGAATTATTTTTCAACCAACGTTTTAATTATTTCAGCACTGCGATAGTGTTACGATGACACAGAAATTAACCGTTAATATTAACGGCGATAAAATTCCCAGTTAAATAACTAATTACGTCAATATGATACAGAAAATTATAGTTTTTGAATATGTTTTTTTTTCATGTAGAAAAAGATTCAATAAATATAAAGAAAATGGGAAACTAATTTCTCAATTGAACTTGGTTATTCGTGTTTATTTATTGAACACCATTAATAATCTTATCAAACCTTTTCTTATCTTCAATTTATTAAATGTATTTATTTCAAGATGTTGGATAATTTTCTGCTATATATTTTTATTCTAAATTTCATTCTAATTCTTCTTGCAACGAATACAAATTCTTAAGAAAAAGTAATAAGATATAATCGAGTGAATAGGTGTGGGATACTTATTTATTTGTGAACAAAAACGAATTTATATCATTTTATTTGCCTGTGAAAATGCAGTCCTATTTAACTGTGAAGATGGAGTTCCATTTATCTGTAAAAATGCAATTCTATTTACCTGAAAATATAAATAACATTTACGCGATAGCAACAGTTAACATAAAATCGGACGGGACGAATTTTTATATTAACCACCGGCGACATTGGCCGCCGATTTCTTAATCCCGAGTCTCTAGCCTCGGTTCTCGAGCGTTTAACGGGACCCCCCTCTATATCGCAGTATCCGAACGGATCGACAAGTCGCCGTGTAATCATAACATTACATCAGATCGCAGATCGAATGGTTCGATCGCCGTAGTAGATCTCACCCGAAGAATGCAAATAATTCACCGAATCGGGAATGCCGCGAACGAACGCGCAGCTCGGTAGTGGAATTCGAAAATGAAGTTAATAGAGTACCGTTACAACCATAGCGAACACGTTCGGCCGTTTCATGTAACGGGTGCGCCCCTTATTCCTTCGCCAGCAGTTGGCCTATTCCGCGCGGCCAACAGAGATAAATAATTTCGCGGTGCTCGCGGCTCCACATTATTTATTCGAAAACCGTCGGAATTGCCTCATCGGATTCCGGGGTGTTGCGAATGGTCCCGGCGCGGTAATCATTTTTTAACGAGCGCCGCGAGAAAAATCCTAACACTGTTTTAACAAAAGTCTCTCTTTGTTTTCGAAGCATTGTGATTCGGCAAGGAATTAAAGAAATCTTTTGTTTAAATGAAAAGTTCGACGAATCAAAAATTTTGTTCAAATGCGATGCGTTAAATGTTATGGATTTATGGGAAAAATGCGTGTACATATACTATGGTGAACAGAATTACAGAATATGCTGATCACAACTTATTGAAATTATTTCTGAGGGAAACAAGAACGCAGTTAGCTCTCACGTCTTGCAATTGGCGTAGACAATTTTTTATTTTGCATAAAGATCCGTTGTCTAATTACGATGTTAGCGTTATTAGCATTATTAATGAGCTATAATGACGCTACGAATTTTGTACATTCGCTGCGGAAATGGTTCGGTGAAGACATTAATAGAATTGAAGAAAGCTGACACAATATTTTAATTCGTTAAAATGATTTTTATTTAACTTCTGCTGCTCATTGTTGATTAAAACGATAAATCATGCATTCTTCTTTTCTACGTATCGTCGAATTTATTTGAAAGAAATGAAATTTCAATTTTGTTAAAATCGATAAGTATAAACGTTCTAAATAAGTTTCATTTCAAATCGCAAATGAGTGAAATATAATATTGCTTCTGAGAAGCATACGAGGATTAAATGACATCTAGGTAGACAGGCATTTCTAATTTCCGGTCAATTAAAAAATAATTAACTTTACGCGCATTAAGCTGCGTCCGGGCACTAACGAGTCAATGTTAAAGACTTCAGCTAATGTTGCAGCTCTGGGTCATGTTGGTGTAGTTAGTTTTTCAGTATACACACGGTTATATCTCAAGATGACATTTAAAAAGAAGTAAAGGCTCGTATATAATGTATAAATTATAATTAAATTACACGTTATACCAACAGTAACGAAAAGGGTAAATGACTCGAATCTTATCATTGTTTTTATCGAAAGCGTCGCGAGTTTTTTTAATTGTATCGCCCGGTAGGTTTCGCGCGAATTCTTCGCCGCAGCGAAAACAATAAATTGGTAGCCAGTGAATCGGGTGTATTTCCCCGCGGGCGTTAAATTTCACCCATAAAACGTCCGGTTAATTCCCCGTGATATTACCTTGTAACCAATCGGGGGGCCGCGAATACCGCGCCTCAGACCAATGAAAGTTCCCCGAACCCCGCCACGGTTCATAAACCCCTGACAAAGTGTTCGCGCGAACATTTCGATTCCGCGCACGCAACGTCCACGGACCGTGCGTCTCCTTTGTTACATAATTCCCTCGATAGCTTCCTTTTCCAACCCGTTCTCGCCTTCGTTTTCTGTCAGCGAGCAAAAGGGGCCGGGCACGGTTTTCTGGTTTCCGGTCGGAGGAGTTCAGGGAAAGAAGAAGAAAAAAAAATGGGGAAGAAAGGGGGAAGAAAAGTCGTTGAACTAATCGGCGACGTTCGACGAACGTCGATGAATATTCCCGTGGGATCGAAGCCCTTTCTCGATCGACGTGGAAACCGTGTGAATGAATATTTGTTACGGTACTTGATTCCTCGGGCTCGTCGAATGTCATGAACCCTGGACACATTTACATACGGTCATAAGAGTATCCGGCCTCGTCACGCACTCGACCAGCCGCTGCGTTCCCTCTTTATTTGTATTATATTCGGTGGGACGAAGCAACGTTTCGCGATTCGGTTGTGATTTAACCCATTTAACTGCTACGATACTCGTTTGGGGATTTTCGAATTTCACGTACAAACACATGGCGCGAATAATTTATCGGCAGTATTTAACAGTTTAATATTATCTTGTACATATCGGTGAATATTATTTATAGCAGATGGTGTTTAGTTTGTGTTTCGTTTCTTTTCAACAAGTGTACAAATTTGGACATCGTATGTAAGTTGAACACAAGAAAATTATTATATTTGAAGTATGATATTTTACATAAATATTTAATTTAGAATATATAAAATAGTTCAAACGATAACAAAAGTTTGTTCTTAGTTTTTATAGGATTTTTAAAAAAATATTTTAACAACAAAACATAATTGAAATATAATTATATGCAACCTTTTGTGCACATACATAACTTTCCTGTCAAAAATTTAAAAGAATTTGGCAGTTAATGGGTTAAACAAGGCTTATGCTTGCGAAGTTGATTCTTTTTACGGTCGCAGAATTTTCTCAGACCTTCAACCGAATATATTTGATTCTTGAAACACTGGCACGAATAATACCATGAAAAAATAGAGCGTATGGATATAAAAGTTCTACACATATTTTCAAACGTTGTTCTTTATAAATTCACCCATTATGTACCGTTACGTAGCGATTACCTGTAGAAAATAATGTTTCTTCGAACTCGTTACACTGAACCACTTTCAAGTTTCAGCTTAAAACAATACAAAATACCAAATAGGATTGTTACAGGGAAAAAATACTTCTGGATTATCTAAAATCTTTGTCCGTGATTGAAAATCGTACAGACAATATTTTAACATGCGATTGAACATGACGTTGATCGATGTTAATTGATCAAGCTTCGTTTGTACTGTAACTTTATCGAACGCAAATTAGACGGTTGTTATAAATGATACCTTTCGCTCAGGTTAACTTGGTAAGTCCATCAGAGAACCGCGGCGAGTTCTTCCTAGGACACTCTGTATACAGCTGCCTCAGCTGCTAATTATAGTGAAGCGTCAGTCGTTCGAACTTCGTCCTTTTTACCTCTATTTTCACGCATTCATATCGACGCCAAAATCGTTCGCTTCATTGAAGCTATTAGCGCGCGTACAGTCTTATAGCGATGATTTATTTAATTATAATTTTCGCGTAATTTTCGAATAATTTTCGAGTAGTATAATGTCAAGGTTAATAATATCTAATTAATTTACTTCGTTTCTCAATTGACGCTAGAACGTCTCAACGTATTTTCTAGAATTTTATTCCCAATTGTTTATCAACTCTCGACTGAGACGATTATCTGAATTTATAGCGTTTCTGTTGCTGTTATATAGTAATACAAAAATGAAAAAAAGGTAATGTAATATTATTATTGGATAAGAAGTGCTAAGGTATGGGATCAAAAAGTAAACTATCGATTGAACGCATTATTGCCGTGTCAATATTAATAAATTTAATAGAATCTGATGACTTTGTTTTCTACTGATTTAAATAAAACCTAGGATCGCAGAATATCGATGAAACTTTCTTTACGAAAATCTTTCGATTGTCCTGACGCTTATGGACCGGAGTGTACGCATCCGCAACGATTGAGAGGTCCTATTCCCATTATGTTTTTGATAGACGACATCGCTGCCACGACGACCCTAATTTACGACTTATGCGTGTCCCTTCTCGTGCCCTCCTGCTCTTTCCCAGGCAGCCTCTTCCACGTGATAGAGATTACAAACTTAACGCGTTAACTGTCTCTCGTGCATCGTACACACGCGACTCACAGCTTCAATCGCTATTGTATAATGCGAAACTTAAATATGCAAGAAAACTATTAAAACGCATGAGTAGCAAGAAAGAAACCAGTTTAAATGTATACTTCATTATGTAGTATCATAATATTTAAACGTTTGAAATATAAATTTCTCCAAATTGATTATGATATCTACACGTTCCTATTTCTTTCTATCTAATTTTAGCGCCACTATAGTTGCAGTAAGCTAGAGAATAAAGAACATTAAAAAGGAATTTGAATAATTCGTAAGTTTTCTTCGCAATAATTTCAATTATCTCAAGAACTTTCTTCTCAATTTAATTTCTTCTTAATTTAATTTCTTCTTAAAGGAGATGTTTTTGGTATTTACTTAACATTAGCATTGCTCTATGAACCTGTTCAATGTATGCAAACAGGTGAAATAAAACGTGTTTAAGCGGTTAAAGTCTTCAATAAATTATGAAAAGTTTTAGTCGCCGAATATCCGTTATTTAAGCGCCGGTTGAACATACGAAGAAGTGAATTTGTGTCGAATGATTTCGTACTCGTTGTTGCAGAGAAAGAAACCGGAAGGTGGATAACGGGCAGAGCGACGAAGCAGAGGAAAGAAGTGGAGTATGAGGGCCCCGGAGGAAAAACGGAAAGCACGTTCACAGCTCGGCGAAGCGGTTAATGATTGGGAGTCACCGAACACAGCTGGCCACGTCGCTGTCCCCTGCAGCTGGAGATGAGCACGAAGGAGCTACGTTCGTCGACGACGACGACCACGACCGGGCTGTCGTCGTCGCCGATGATCGATGCCGCGGCCGAGGAGGACGAGGAGCCGCCGACCTTGAGCGATTCCGGCGACATGGATCTGGTAAACGGGCCGAATCCGTGGCTTCCGGCCTACGGGTTTCAGCTGCAACATCACTCCCATTTCCAACCCACGCACGAGGATCTACGGGCTAATGGTTTGTACTGTTACCAGTTCACTTTCTCTGTCTAGTTAACAATGCACCGCGGCGCGCCGCGACGGGCCCATCACCGATCCGCGGATTAACGCTTTGATCGGCAAAGAAAAGTCGAGGTTGAAAAGTTTCGGATGTTCTTTCGAACTTCTTGCCGTCTTTATAATTACTTTGGTATATATAAACACAGATATTATACATATACACGGTGGCAGATCTTCGCAGACGATTGAGTAAATTCGAAAATTCAAATGCACCACGCATAGTGGTTAATTAACATATTCAAGTGCCTCTAGAAATAAAATAATCTTTTCAGAATTAGACCAAGTGATTTGAATATTTTTTAGAAGTTAGAAGGATTGTTTTATTATATATGTTGTAAGATGATCTCTGAGATGGTCGCCGGTCAGGCGGCGCACTGTTTATGTCTCCGAGATATGGAGGTCTCTGTTTGGGTGATGAGATGGTTCGTCGAGGGGAGGAGGCCCTTTTTCGAAGAGAAAGAGGCAGTCGGTATAAAGATCTTTGCCAAAGAAGCAGCCCACCTAATTTCTCACCTTGTGTCTTCTACAATGTAAACTATAGAAAATTGTTTCGTCATATACATTATTTTAGAATTAAATATGCTACAAGTAGGATCAATTTGTTTGAAAAGCTTCATTCTGAGAAATATGCGAAGGCGTTCCTGCTTAAAGACAAAACCCGTGGTACATCAAAATCCACTTTGCAGGAAAGTGTTAATCCATTATTCCTTTCGAAAGACGGAATGAAAGTGCAGGAAATTGTGAGGCAGGAAATGAATCAGGCTTGGTAACACGGAATGTTGACGTCGAACATGTCATAATACTTATGACATGTTCATAGTAACGCAGACTATATTTCATTCATGTCTAATACGTTTAATTACTAGCGAACATATCGTTACGCAGTATTATTAATGCTTCAATGCAATGCAATGTCTTCGCACATTTTTATTTAAATACAGACTGCAAACAATGGTTGAATTGCAAATTTAATGCCTGGGACGTAAAGTTAATATTTGCTCGTGCACGTTCTAGCTCGATTGTTTCCTCAACATTAACGAGATCATTATTTGTATCTGTTTTAAACCAGCGAACCTCGCATACTGAATTACTATTCTTTATTTCCGGCGTTTCTTTTTTCAAATAATTCGCGCTCGCTTGTTCAATATTTGCACTTGTAAGAGATGCACGACACTCGGCGCACGAGGCGGCATTCGTTCTAAGTTTCTACATTAGAAATTATACCACGCTTTCATCATTTCTGCGCCTTCAGTAATAACATTTGAAAAAAGTCCGGCAGATTATCGTAATATATGCCGATTTCACGGCTTCTGTTTCACCGCGAGGCATTCTCAATTCTCAAACAGGAATCATGAGTCACGAAACGAAGACATTCCTGCTACGATACATCGCAAAGTTTCTTTTTCTTTTATTTTGCGTTGGATATAAAATCAAATTTCAAATGTAATTGAACAAAATCCTCAGACATCCATAAGACGTCTACAGGACGCCCCCTTGTATTTTTGTAACCACTAACTGCATCTTACAAAATTCTGTGTATCGACGCTTTGCGCTTAAGTGAGAACTCCGAGGCTAAAAATGATTATATCGCGTTTCAAAACAATACAATACATTACTCGTGCCTCGTGCGGCGAGGCTTGAGAAATCGTATATCCTCTTCCCGACCTATCTATTTTTGTTTACAAGCCGAAAGACAATCGGGGAGAACCCATTGTACCACTAAAGTAGTTGCCATAACTGGCCCAACATTCCAACACGCATAGAAGGTATTAAAAGCATGAAAGAGAATGTCCGTCCGCTACCTCGCACCGTTCTCCAAAGAACAGTTGACTAATCTCGGATTAAAGTAATTAATAATCCGTAGCGTTTCGACGTCATCGAAACCAGCTCGGTCTACTATAGATAGATGTTGCGTCAAACAGGAAGCAGAATTATTTGCTGCACGGGCACCGGGAGTCCTTCTGTTTAATCTACGCTCTACATATTGGCGGAGGCTCGTATCATTACCATGATTTCCACTGGGTAGAAAATGGCGCGGTCTTTGCATACTGATCGCTTGTTAACGGCCCGACTTAATCTGGGCTACTTTCTACAACCGTGGGCGAGCGTGCGAGAGTTAATGAAAAACTACAACCGAACCCGGCTAGCAGGGCGCCGGTCATGCGATTGCCATTAGCGTGGAAGACGCCCGCGCGTGTTCGCCACGTTTCCGCAAACATCGTTTACGATCTGGCATCGGATTCTCGTTAGACATTACCAGGTGACTGGGTAATGCAAATGTTTCCATGATCCCGCGGGGCGTCCGCTATTTTCATTCTTCTCGCGTCTCTGTTATTACCGCGTCGTCTGTCATCGAACGATTTTCAGCTGACAGAGTGGACTGCTGAGTCACTTAACTCTTTCACCGTAATTTTTCTTGCAAACTACGCGCACACCTGGCCACAGTTGCAACGACATTCCTCGTAATATTATTATAAATAACCTGTCGTTTCGTCTCAGAATTATTTCCGTGCCTGTAAACACTTTTAAAGTAACAATATTTTAAATATAATTTAAGTCACGCGTTACTTTATCATAGAATCATTCGAAATAATTATTCGAGGTAGTTGCGAAAGTCTCTTCTTCGTTTCTAAAAATCAGAACCAGATCAGATCTCGGATATTTGTGCGAAATAAAAGTACAAAATTGAAATGAAATATAAAAATACAAATTTTTCGCATCGATAAGAAGATGTAGACGTTAAACAGGAATATGTTTAAATAATATGCTTGGATGAAAATCTACAGGTGTTGTTCGTTGCCTCTTCATTTGATCTGCCAATTTCTGCAATAATCTGCATGAAATTTGCAGTGTAAATGGAACAGGAAATTTCAGTTTTTCGCTTCTGAAATCACGGTTCAATAATCCGCGAAAGAAAGGTCAAATAAATTTGCACAATTTCCGCGATGCATTGGGATTACGGAAGAATTCGTCTGGATTAGATTTTGCAACGATCCGAGCGCGATCGAGCGCAAAACTCGTTGTCCGGATTCCTTTAACTGCGCAGAATTGATGCGATCGAAGGCAACAGCATTATGCTCGCTGGATAGATCAGCGATTATTTTTGTGCAAGCCAATGGATTATTCACGTCCGCCGCGCTGCTGGTTGCGGAACGAACCGGCAACAGGCGAGCGCAACAGGTGGTTCTCTTCCGTGATGTTGCGCCGCCGGTGCGTGCGCTTGCACTTGTGCAAGGTAAATTGCGTTCTCGCAGGACGATTTGTTCTCACGATCGCCATTAGGTGGAAACCTTCGCGAAAAAATTCAACGAAATCGAGCGATCCGTTTCCTCTAATATCGGCGAAGAAGTGGCGATTTATTTGGTTAAATTTTTAACTTTACCTGAACGTCGAAGAAAGGTCGCATTCTTTCCCTTATGCGCTTGAATTGCGATTCTAAAACATTTGATAAACGCTTAGTTGATATTCGTGTGAAGCAATTTCTTCGATTATCTAGCAAATCAATTTTGTCTCTTACTCGAACGTTAACTTGTTAGAATTTAATTCGAGAAACATCAACGTAACAGTTGTTATAAACTTGACCGCGGTGTGTATTATTTGATGGCAACGTAGAAGAATAGCAAAGTACTCGTAGCACCCGCTTGGCGTATCGAACAATGTGATTTCAGTTCTCTTATAAATGCTAGCTCGAGAATTTGATACTCGCATTTCATTTCTTCACGTTTCGAAGTTCTCTGGAATTAATAGCATAACATTACATATAAATTGTTTACGTAACGCTGACGTCACCGGTAAAATTGAGCAAACGCCGCGTGAACGCGTTCACGTAAATTACTCTAATTGATGTCCATCGGCCACGTAATTGGTTTATTGATCTATCCGAGCGAATCGAACGAACGATTTACGAAGAACGACGAGGACAGTCCGTTTTTCCGCGTAGCATCGTATTTAATCGAAACGGAGCCTGAATCATTCGCGTTCCATTCTCGATTTGTTCATCCGCTGCACAACGTTTAGGCTCGACGTATTTGTCGCACGATCTCACAGATTATTGTCTGCTCTATAGCGCATACTCGCGTCATACCTATAAAATTCACTTCTGAATTGTTTAGACTTCCTCACGCATTCTCGTGTGTCTCTTTATTTGTCATGCGGTCACTTAAGCAACTTGCTTTTGAGATCGTTATATGTTTCACGAATCATGCAATTAGTGTTCCAGTCTTATAATTAGTGCTGCAAACCTCGAAAGTGTCAGCCGTCTCGCATTCGTTTGCAGTTTTCGCTCGCGGTAGCTTACGAAAGTGTACATTGTATGCAACAACGGAAAGAGCTGCGCTCTCGTGGCGCTCGATTGCAGTCATGCACCGTCTTCAGCCTTGTCTCCACTCGAATCGAACGAAAAACAACGTGAAGCTACATCCGCGCTTGCGCGACATCGTTCTTTTTAACGATGGAACATGCTTCCCTAACTCTATGACAAAAAATTGGTTCGCGTTTGTTAACACGTTCACGGGCAGTAATAAGGACCGAAATGAGATGAAAATTAGTAAAATATTAGTGACCAATTTTTAACTATTACATCAAAGCGCACAAATATTTTGAAGAACAAACGCTATCAATAGAATTGAATGCATGATAATTTGGCTTGCTTTGAATGCAACAGTAAAGTACGTCGTAAAGCTTAATATTGTGTTATGTTCAAATTGGAATAAATTACATTGATAAACGTTGATATTTCATTGACGCGTGGAGTTGGAATAAATTATTTAAAACATAAGGTACAATTTCATCTCCCAATCTCGTCATCCCAACAAATAGTAACTAAGAAATAGGAAACAGTGCGTGGTAAATAATCTTTGAAACGCCTACGCCAGCATTTCAACAATGTTATCACACTTGTGGCGACTTCCTCACCAGTTTCTGAATTATTCAAGAATACATGGTCTAACGTCGAAACCACTCTAGTCCTTATTCACTTTTTTCTCTTTCTTGATGTAACTCTTCTTGTAGAAATTGTAGAACAAGAAGAAGTTGACTACAATATTAACCGTCATAATGGTGATCGGTATTTTCATTCCGGGAGTGTCGCAGAACCACATGTGAATCGAGTAAATAAACATGACCACGAATTGTGCCTGTTCATGAAAAGAAGTGAAATTAATATTGTTTTTCAATATTATATGATCTAATATTGTAGCAACTGAGTTTTAGAAATTAAAGTAAAAAAGGCGGGCACCCATGGTACGAGCTAGTAAATATTGTTTAGAAAAAATTTTAAAAAATCGTCACAAAACATTTACTATCAATTTAAGGGGAAATGAAATTACGTCCGATTCAGAAAATATTAAGATGGACCTGAAAATCTAATTCTGTTTACTCACCATTTGAATTATAGTGATCATAGGCTTAATTGGGGCAAGTATTTTCTGCATCTTCGGCCCGTGGGCGGCTAACAAATAATAAGTGTACATAAGCACGTGTACAAGAGAGTTGGTTCCACCTACAGTTATAAGATATCCGTTGGGAACATATTTCACGAACGCCCACGTTACAATGACCGCCGACGCGTGGTGGTACACATGCAGGAATGTGATCTGCTTTGTTTTCTTCCGGAGCACGAATAGAATAGTCTCAATGAAATCGATTATTTTCAGACAAAGTCCATACCAACTAACGCTGACCATCTGCAATTGTAATGAGAAATTCTAAGAATTGACATGTTATTCAAATTAATATACAATGTAGTTGTTGACAACGTAGTGGCATGTTTTAGGCACGAGGTGCCCCAAAATTATGTCACTTTTGGGAACGGTAGTTCACAATGTTGTTGGAAGTAACTTCTTTTGTTAGTGAAAGTGTAATCCGCAGCTTTCTTTACGAGTTATTAACGATAAATATTGATCAATGAGAGAGGAGCTCGCTTGGCTTGAAGGTTACAAACCAAGGAACCTGTCAAAGTCCAATTTTGCAGGCAAAAGCTAGGTAAATAGGAAATTGCGTCAAGAATCGTTGCATAATAAACAGTGGAGGTGTAATAAACAAATTTTGACTGTAATGATCGATACCGTGTTCGTGTCGACACCGGGGAGGCCCTCCAATCCTTCAGTGCATGTCCAATATGCACCCGAGTACCATCCAGCGTCCATAACCTTGTATATTAGCGTGGCGTTCGCAAAGATCTGGAATATGTTGTACCAGTAGATGAATGTTCGGAAAGAGTACGGTTTTCTGTCTTTCATGTATCTCGGGCCGTAAATTAGGACGATGTACAAGTAGGCCAAGGTCAAGAATAGAACAGTCTTGGGTGATTCCATCAACGGCCATTTCAGGGTCCTCTTGTCTGCAACATTTATCGAATATCTTAATTTTTTTGTGGACGAGTCCTATATTATTTCGTTTTTCCTTATAAAAATTGAGCCGGAGGAGGTTCTCTTGTAATCAC
>NC_135779.1:2277182-2361790 GCF_028453695.1 Augochlora pura
TTTGTCGAATATCGTGACTTTTTTTCTGTGCGAGTCCTATTTTATTTCGTTTTTCCTTATAAACATTGAGCCGGAGGAGGTTCTCTTGTAATCACGAAGGTTCAACACATAAAAAAATTAATTTTGTGACACTGATAATGGTAACAGATATTTATTCAATAATGACAATGTGGAACAATGCGATAATTGATAGAGAAATTCTTAAAACGACGATCAACTGAGAAACGCTAGATCGAGCAGATTCACAATTTAACCCTTTGCGGTCGAATGGACCTGAAATGATCATGCGGCGTTTCAAAATAATTTTTATCAAATTTACTTATATTCAACAAATTGTTAAGAGCTGTTAACTGTTGCACGATTCGTACAATTCAATTCCATAATGTATAAGATGCACCAGGTTATGTCAAATAGAAACACTATAAGTCTGGAAAAATATTTTGGATTTCCAGTTGAAATGGCTCCGACTGCAAAGGGTTAAACTTGACGTCGCTTTAAAGTAACGAACAGATTGAACAACTCGAGGAATGTCTATACGTTGTTTTATTTGAGAACAACAAAATGTCTATCCGACTCTTGCCCATTACATACCCGATAATTGTATGATGTAGTAATCATAAATCTCGGCCAAAGACATGGTGTGATTTGATACAGTCTGTAATATCTTACGCATGTGTCGGTGAGATGTTTTTTATATACAAATGCACAATGTCGATCGATCTTTTCTATCACTTTTCGAGATTTGAAGCGGTCGGATCGTCCGGAGGATGCGTTTCAGTGATCTCAACTGCGAGAGAACGAACTATTCGCGGTTCTTATATAGGCATTACATGACGTATGATGATGCGTGCGTGTTTTTGTTAATGTTATTATCCGTTAGTTATGAAGACCGAATAATTAAAATCTGTCGTTAAATGCATGCACTGTCAAATGTATCGTTCAAGACAAAAAAATTCTAAATGCTCGAAAATAATATTAAATCCGACGTAGCGGCTATTATATTTCACTATATGTATTTTTTAGAATGAAGTATGTTAGCCGGTCAGTGATTAGTCGATTTCTGTGCGGCTATTCAAAGTTCTTGCATCTATTTGCTCATTTAAGATGACACGTCTATACAAATGTATATTTTTGCATTTTTTGCCAACGAGTTTCCCATTGCGGCTTCAGTTCGTATTTCATAATTAAGCGTTCAGGGAAGTTGGACAAACACGTCGACGTTTAATCTAACGTGACCGTTTTAAAGAAATTGTGAACTAATCTAGGTAAATCATTTTCAGCATAAATTTATCATATTATAAAAATAACACCGGCGGCAAATACGAATAACTATATAACAGTTTAATACAGACAATCCAAACTTTAATCTTACGTTTAAAGTAACCCAGCAATACCCAGTTGGTAATTGTTCCTAAAATTTTCTGAAAATTAATACAAAATATTTTCGAACATCCTTTACTCTTCTTCTCTTTAAACTTACGGCAATAAACTTATACGAGAAATGCATAAAATCAGCGATCCAGTTTATTACACAACCATACATTTTCTTTCAAGGGGATCGATGCGTGTACGTTGTGCAATTACATAATAAAATGAGAATGTACATTAGGAAGTATGTATGTCTAGTGAAATTCATGCAAATTGTGTTTACGATTTTCAGAACCGATTACGTTTACGTTAGTTACAGCAGGAAAGTTCAACGGAACAAATTCTCATCTGTTATCGTATCATGTTATTACAGAAAAGTTACACGTTGCGATAGCATTTTTCGCACAGTCAACAAGAGAATACCATTCCACTTAATGTTACAACCGGATCGCAAATCTTCGCGCTTTAAAAGCCAGATACCCACATCCGCGCAGCCTTTTGATATTCTTCCTATTCACTTCGTCTTTCGCGTCACCGTTTTTTTTTTCTCGTCCAGCAACAACAAATCTAGCAAAGCCTGTTTCAAGCTTATTCTTTCGAAACAAGTACAAATAAGAGTGAAGCGCGTCCAAAGGCAGTCCTCCAGGTGACGGAGTCACGGTCTATTTTTCAAGGGGACACCGCGCGAAGCACGTCCGCAGACGTAATACCTGTTCGCCTCGCTTGCTATTATGCACCTGACTAGCAACGTTACCGGCAGTCCACCCCGTAGAATTGTTCGAATTCACGGAATCGCATAGGTGTTGCGCGGCGAACGTGTCAGCGAGACGTTTCGTCACAAGGCGAACGATACGCAAGCATCTCCTGGCAGCGCGATGATGCAACTAGCGTGTTTTTTTTTTTTATTTCCATTTCCATTTTATATAACTTTCTCGACTGAATGAAAGCGTACACGCTAGGCGGCGAGCATATTTCCACGAGAGTAACCTCTGAATTAACGGTTCGTGCGCGTTCGTTCTGTCGCTGCACAATGCCATGCAGTTATGCGTCGTGCTGCACCTACCAACTAAGCGTTACCGACAGCGACACGGACAGGTTAAGCGGTCGTTTAGAAGCGACGAAGGATACAAACTGTGGTTACACACTCCGCGGAATCGTAACCGTTCATCTCTACCTAAAGCCGCCTGTCCACCGTACAGACGGGTTCGCGAACTTTTACCGGACCGCCTGAAACGTCCGTGTCTCTCAAAGTGGTATTTCACTGCTTTTCAACGATTTTTTTCCACGGTTTGTTTATCGCCCGGTTAGTCTCGAAGACTTGGGTTTACTTCGATGTCGTTTGGACGTTCCATGAATCGCATTTTTTAATTTTTATCTTGAAATATTTTGTTAATTTAGTGACGGTCGCCTATGGTGGTAAATAATCTTTAAAACGTTTACGTGATTTTTCAACAACGTCCCGACACTTACGAAGCGGTGATTTCCTTATCAGTTTCTAACTTTACCAAAGACACGTGCTAAACGTTGAAGTTTGTCTGTCTACTCCTTATTTATCTTATTCTTGGTATAACTTTGCCCGTAAAAATTGTAGAACAATGTCAAGTTGACTGGAGCGATACGAGGTCTGGCAGTCTCATTCCGATACAGCAGGAATAGTAAGTCTCGCTTCGACTGCAATTTTGACGAGCACACAATGCTACACACAATGGTTCTTAAATATTTTTTAGAAGAATTTTAGATCATCGCAAAAGACTTGCTGTTGATTCAAGGTGAAATAAAATTACGTAGAATGTTAAGTTCGATCTCACAGCCTAACTCTGTCTATTTATCGTTTGCGCTATGTGATCAGGTGCTTAATAGGCGCAAGTGTTTCCCGCATCTTCGGTCCATAGGAGGCAAACAAATAATAAATGTACATCATCGCGTGTATTATACCGTTAACTCCGCCCATAGTTAAATCATATCCGTTGGGAAAATAATTCACGGTCCCCCACGTTATAGACACCGTCGACCACGGTGATGGTACACATGCAGGAATGTGATCTATTGAGGTTTCGTACCGAGCATGAATAGTATGGTCTCGGCGCAATCGATCACTTTCAGACGAAGTAGATACCAACATATTTTGGCCATCTGTGATAATTGTATTTGGAAATAATAAGTACTGCAATTTTATTCTAATTATTATAATCATTGTCCGTAACATATTGATATTTTTCTCGACATAGGATATTTATAAATGATGTTACTTCCGGGAATAGGAGGTATTCGCGAGGTGATTCGAAGTAACTTTTTCCTTAGCTAAAATGAAATCCGCGGGATTGTTTGCGAATTATTAACGTTGGCTCGGCCATTTCGCGGCAAGCGAGCTCTTCTCTTATTGGTCAGTGTTTTCCATTAATAATCGGTAAACAAAGCCACGGATTGCATTTTAGCTAAGGAAAAAGTTACTTCGAATGACCTCAGGAACCCCTTATTTCTTGGATGATTATTTTAGGACACCCTGTATACTCTGTCCTGTGTTAGCATTTCTAACGACGTTTCTATTGGTTCGCAGATACGGTGCTGGTGCAGCAGGTCGACTTCTTGGAGACGATTTTAGAGGAGACCTCCGACGATCTTCAGAGCGATTCCGATCGCAGCGGTACCACGTATTGGGTCGGCTCTGACTCGGAGACCGAGAGCGTGATCCACATACGATCGAAGCAGAGATCGGCAGGTAAGATCGCCGCTAGGGCCTGTCCTGTTAAATAGAATTTATATCCGCTGATCGTTATAATAGGCCGAGAATAGGTTTAAAAATACCGAAGCTGTTGGACCGGGGGCCGACCAGTGTCAATTTGGCAGCAATTCCGAACATGGGCTGACTGCCACGCGCTACATTACGCCGCGGAGTGCGTGAAACGGGCTTGCACTTACCCACCTGGCTTTCCTGCAAATACTCTGACAGATATCGGTCTTATTACTTAATGCTTGCGACCTATCGAGGACTCGGACGCTGTGTCGATTGTGATCCGTATTAGTACTGTAAATAGGTGGTCAACCGAGTAACTGTAACTCTGATAATATCGCTGAAGACACTGCTGCATTTAACCCTTTATAGTCGGAGCCATTTTAACCGGAAATCGAAAATAGTTCGTATGACCGATACAGTATTTCTATTTTACGCGTATGAAATTTAATTTTGTGAATCACGTGGCAGTCATATTTTCGACAGTTTTGTAAAATGTAAACACATTTGATAATGTTAACAATATCTTGAAATTGTAAAGCTACACGGCAGAGCAATTACTGTTTTGAATTTGTTAACCAGGGAATTAATTCTCGTTTTAGGTAGCAAATTTGAAAATTTTAAAGTCAAAAAAATATAGATATCGTTAGAAAAGCTGTAAATAAATGATAATTAATTAAGGTAGTTAATAGGTAGAAATATAATGAAGTAGAAAATTGAAGTTTTCCGTGATATTACGTGTGTAACTCTATAAGATGCAGGTTTGAAAGTAGCGCCATTCGGAGTCCCCTTACAGTATGCAATCGGTTTCGCTTGCACGTATGTTCAGTTACTGTTCCCTAGGCGGCGACTCTTTACCGGCTAGAGCACACTTGAAGTGCTCTCTTCGGTTTAGCTCAGACGTTAAATACCATGTTCAGGTATTAATGCAAATATAATTGTGTTAACAATGTTCTACCAATTCATATACAAAGTCTATTTTAATATTTAATAGAGAATATGAAAGTTAACACGATCACTGTTAGTAGAACCGCCACTTCTACGTCTGACGAAGAAGAAAAATACTGTAGACATGTAGAGTCTTGTAAAATATTTTATTGCATCTTCTTCTGCAATCTTTGGTTTAAAAATGAATCATGTACAGTATCGTTTCAGTCCGAAGCAAATGAAATTTATAATTCTATTTTCCTTTAAATCGTTGCACTTCTATAACGTTAATTGAACAACAGAATTAATTATTTTAATAGATAATTAATTTAATAATTAGTTGAATTAGAACAAAAACTATTTCGTGACCTTAAATCACAAAAGATGTAAATCTAGAAGAATTTACACGTTATTAATATACATTAATTGCATAGGTACTGCTAAGCGAAGCTGAAGTCGTTTTTAATTTATTATCTCGTAATTCGTAATTTCATTGCGAGTTTATTCTTTGATACGATATTTAATAAAATTTATCCGAGGATTATGTAATTGCGAGCGGGCGTTAGGAGAACAATACGAGATAGCAAATACTTTTTCCCCCAACAATCGACAGTGGAATGCCTTCTTATATCTCTGCAGAAGGAACGTATGCGCGATTCTCTTCCGTTGCATCTAATATTAGATCACCTTCAACGTGATTCATATAGGATTACCATGGACTAGTCGTTGAATTCCACGTGCATGCGATCATGCAAAAATAAACTGATAGGGCAACACGTTGCCGCGTGAATTCAATTACTCCCGTTGTAACGGCGAGGAATTTCGGGCGCGCCGAATTTTCATGCGATACTATTCATCGGACGATAGAAACTTTCGCCGAACAATTATCATTTTGCTCGTCTCTAATTTACTTTCTCGTTTCGACTTTAATTTATATTTTTATTTCGATTTTAATATACGTTTTTATTTCAATT
The DNA here is from genome assembly GCF_028453695.1 of Augochlora pura. NCBI lineage: Eukaryota > Metazoa > Arthropoda > Insecta > Hymenoptera > Halictidae > Augochlora > Augochlora pura. Next base: position 2,283,183 of record NC_135779.1, read on the forward strand.
TTAATATAAATCTTTATTTCCATTTTAAGTTAAATTTTTATTTCGATTTTAATTCAAATTTTTATTCCGATTTTAATTTACATATTTATTCTGGCTTTCATTTAGACATTTATATCGAGCACATTTAGTGCATCATTGAGAATGATGGAGTGCATATGTTCCTACTATTATTTGTAAAAAAAAGGATTACATTGTGTAGCAGAATATTATAGTATAATAATCTGAATTCTTGCGTACTATTCCGAAAATTTATTTTTATTAACGCGCTGGCTGGAATGATCAATTCACGTTTTATATTTAAAAATTGTCGAAATTGCAGATGATAGTAAATGCAACAATAAGTTCACATAAAAGCAGATCCTAAATTCCTATAAACCAACGTACTTAATAAATTTTAATAATAATAAATTTAATAAACTAATAAATTTATTCGAAAACAATGTTAAACAAAATGTTATCCAACAAATATTTCGATTAATTTCGAATTCTGTTCGACAGCCATCAATTCAGCAATGCTCGAACGAAAATCTCGCAAGAACCGCCCGTCTATTCGCGCTTTCGAAGACTCCGTTCCTGAAGACGTCTCGTCACGGACTTCCGGGACGATCGCGCATTTGATGACTCCCCGAATAATCGGCGGCCGGGTGTCCGGGCGTTCCGCGTTATCATTGCTGACGGCATTAGAAACTCGGTGAAAAGCCGCGCGGTTCGAAGATTGGCCTGTCCCGCGGCCCAGTTTACGAAGTCGAGTCACGGAAGTGGGTCTTCGGCAAGAGGGGCCGGCCAATCCCCGTGTTCGCGCACCCGCCGGCCAGGTTTACGCGTCTGCTGTGGCCCCCCCATAATCGTCGTCGCCGTCGTCGGCTGTCAGGAAGCCGTGGTTCATTCAACCGGAAGCGACGCTTACAACGTTATGCGGTCACCGGTTGCCCGGCCCCCGCCGGCTTCGTGACCGTCGTCCGACACACGTGATCGACGACACGAGCCGCGATAACGCCACTCGATCCCGAATGACACGTTTCACCGTGTTCCCTCTTGAGCACGACATCGTAATCACCTCGTTAGCGATCTTAATTTATAGACCGTTCCTGCGTTTTCTTCTCGACGACGGCCGTGAACGGAAGCTCTCTCGTTCTGTCAGACCGACGGAGTCCTCGTTCGCGGAAGGATTTTATGCTGCGGAATTAACAATTCGCGCTGAGAAAATGGTGTTTAATGATGACCTTTCTGTTCGTTAAATCGCGAACAGTAGGAGTTAATTAATTTCGATGCGGGGATACGAACGCGAATTTATGTGAGAATAAAGCAGTTTGTGTAACGCGGGAAACATTATCGTTGCGGGATGATTGACAGAAAAATTGGATTTAACGAGATTGAGTTTTCTTTGATGTTTGAAATAAGTATTTTACATTAAACTTGGCAATAAAAATCACTGCGCAGGCTGCCTTAATTTAAACGCGCGAGATCCAATTTATTTAGATGCGTACAGGTTTTATTAAAACAATGCGTCAATAATTTAATTTAATCCATCTGTTTCTATGAAAATGAATTTATTGAGGATGAAGGACAATTCCTCTTGATTGCGACTTCCCACGTATTTCATTGTAATATATGCTTGAATAAAGAATATATTTAAATAATACTTGATTAAAGCATATATTCGTATAAATATTTCTGACAAAAGCGTTTTTTTGATCAGGAATTGTGAAAAAGGAGATCGTAAACCAGTCATTTCGTCTGCTTTGGTATTTTTACAATTAGAGCCACATAAAAGTGAAATAAGTTTCAACATTGATCTCAAATAAATAAATAAATAAATAAAAAATCTGGTTCCGCCGGCTATGTTGCAGATGGCAGCGGCAGCGAGTGCAACTCCGTCGTGCCTAAAAAGCGACGACGCAGGAACAACGGCACCGATCGCGACCACCAGGTGACATTCGAGGATTATCCGGCGTCGCCTCGGTCCTCGAGATCCTCCGCGTCGTCGAGATCCAGCTCCCTCTTGCAGTTCGAGTCCTTGGAGAGGACCTGCGCCACCCTGTCGCCTTCCAGCTACAGTTTCGACTCTCTGGAGTACTCGAACCGTTCGAACGCCTCCCATCCGGAGAACACGTCTCCGGACAGCCTCGAGCAGGACTACGAGAAGACCCTGCCGAACGGTTTCGGGAATGTCGATCATTTCTCGCGACTCAGACCCTACCGCAGCTTCGAGAGCCTGGACACTTGTCAGAAGGATGACGAGTTCGGACCCAGCGGGCTGACGAACGGGTTCGCACCTTTGTACCTGAAACGTAACTCGGACTTGTCGAGGATACGGCGAAATGGCCACCGTCCAAGGTAAAGTTGAGAACTTGTTCCTGTCTTGTAGATAACGGGTTGAGAACCGGTGGTGACATTAGGCACAGCCAATTGTCCGTTGTAGAATTATAAATTAATATATAATAATTAATGATAATGATTATAATAATGCTATAATAATATACGGTACTTAATAATAATGAATATAATAATAATAATCATAATAATATATAATTATCAACGATAATAATTATAATAATAACGTGCGTGACAATTTATAAGAAATTTTACGATTGCCGTAATCGATAATCTTCAAAGTTAGATCTGTTAAAAAAATAATCTCGCGCTCCGCTAATTTATTTGCATTCTTTAAAATTAGAACTCGTGTCGAGCGATGACGCCACAACGCGCAGCTATACTTCCGAGCTTCTACACTGTTCCGTGTTTTGTTGCCGGTTGCTGTCCCGCGTGGATTGATTGCAACACGTTACAATTGTCGCAGTTGTAACGTTTGGCAGCCGCGCCCGGTCCTCTGTCACGGTTCTGAAAATTTTGCGACGAAATTTTCTGGAAACGTATCGCACGATCTGTGAACGCGGGGATTCGATCCGTGGGCTCTCCGATCGTTTCTCATTTGTTCGTCGAATGTTGGTCCGCGGAAGATAAACGAGATTCGGTGGCCGTCGAACAGAGGTCTTTAAATTTCCTTGGCAACGACTGTCAGTATCAAAAGCCTGCTACGTGACCCTCGTTTTTTGGCCAAGTTATCGCAATCGCAACCCCGAATAGACCTCCTTGACTTTTGCATTTCATTTCGAGGGGATCCGAAATTGCGTTCGCGGATCGATCGGGTTTTTTTTTGGTTGAGTATTTTCTTATTCTGAATTTTCATTTTAATAAAATTTGTGAGGCTGTGATTACGATATCTTGGGGCTCGGAATTACCCGGCATGTAAGAACATAGAACGCAAGGGCTACGCCTCCTGACTCTTGTCACGCCTACTGGCTCCCGTTACGCGCCTCACTTCTCGTGATTGCGCAAATGCTTGGAGCACCTCAGGTGTAGTAACTATTAGTGGCATAATAAAGCGACATTCGAGTCCAATAGATTTAGAACATTTAGAACACGCGGCGTTGCAGGGGCGTGGACCCTTGCGTTATTCGTGCCGGATAATTCCGAGTCCCGAAATAGATCGCAATCATTATATCGCAATATTATTATTAACAAGGAAGAGCGAGGAAATTTTTGATACTCCTACAATGTGTACACAGTCATTTTCTCATTTATTTGGTCAAATATATTTTTTTTTATATTTTTACTTATTGTATTCGTACGTAAATGCAATTGACATTTCTGTTTATATCGTGGTCTCATTCGTATTCGTAAAACCTACAGTTTCATTACAAACAAGTCATAGTATAGACTAATATTAGAAAGCTTCGTGGCAAGTTCAAGTTGTCGGACAGAGTTTATTTCGGTATTTTTTTCAACGAACATTTAAAGTTCTTTCTTAAAAGACCCTGCTCCGTTTTTTTTTTATATATATCATGTTAACCCATTGTTGACCAGTAATTTCACGCAGAAACTGTTTCACGTCGTCGAGAAATTGCTAACGCAAGTGTGAACAAAAGTTAACCCACAACGACGGTCAACAATGCGTTAATAAATACTTCGGCATTTCTCGTAACCCGTGCTGCAGTTTTTATACAACGGACAACGAGGCTAATTCGATTGTTTAATCATTTGAGTCACGCCAGTATTGTTTTAACACTAAATCTACCACGGTAAAATGAACTTTAAAGAGGAATTAATAAATTTTGGTTTAACTTCTTAATCTCGCATAGTATAAATTATTGTTAATTCAACGAAATGAACTCCTAGCTCGGTTAATTCAGCATGACACCTGCCTATAAACTAAATCCGACTCTAAAGGATTAAAATGATTAGAACAATAGACAATTTTGTCTTATTAATTTTGATTCGTGCATATTAACAACTCGCACCTTAAACTTTTTAAAGAGCATAAAATATTTTAACAACGAAACATAATTTAAATATAATTGTTATACAACTTTTAATAATTAAAAACTTTTTAAATAATTAAAAAGATAATACTCGATAATAATAAAATAATTAAAAAAAACAAGATTTAGCAGTTAGTGGTTTAAATCGACCAAATTGCCTCGTGTTCGCGAGTCACAGCCTACCGTCGGCGTGCTCGTCGTTTCCGCGGAACGCAGAGCGCGACGTTCGCGACAGGCGACGAAATAATTTCTCTGTCGCCCGAACCAGGGACTTCTGGCACGAAGACGAGGAGTACGAGGACGAGGAGGACGAGGAGGACCTGGACGACGAGGAGGATCGGCTGCTGAAGGAGAGTCGCGCGGGATCGGAGATCGAGGATCGATTGATGGTATTTGGCGACCCGACGTGCAACTACGCGACCTCCGTGGACTACAGGAACACGATTGATTTGCGAGAGATCGGCGTCGAGTCGAAGCGAGACGCGCTGTTGGACCTGAAGTCCGGCCAGGCGACCGTGTCGAGTTCGTTTCGTCTGCTGCAGACCAGGTTAAATATAGCCGGCGGTATGGCGCACGGTCTCAGCAACATGGTTGCCGATCATCAACATCATCATCACCACCATCACCATCATCATCATCAGCAGCCGAAGCAGCAGCAGCAGCAGCAGCAGCGGCAGCAGTCGCCGCCGCCGCAGCATCAGCATCCTCGGTACAACGAATACGAGCACCACGAGCCGCGGCAGCACCAGCACCACCAGCGTCAAGGGTGGAGCAAGGAGGAGTGCTTTAATTTTAGATTCACGGATAAATCTCAAAGCGCGCCCAGTCTGCCTAGCAGCATCGAGGAGTCCGGACACGGTCCACGGTCGTTGGCAGCGCGCACATCTTCAAGGGCAACCTCTTTCGTCTCCACCTCGAACTTATTCGAGAACTACACCAGGGTAGCGAGCGTGCCAGTCGACTTGAATCTCTGCGGGTTTTCCACCTCGTACGATGATCCCGAGTACCTCGAAGTGATTGCGGACGACCACGAAATGGCGGAGATCACGAACGAGAACCAGCGACCGGATAGCATGGAGGAGATCCGACAGAACGGCGGCGAGGAGACTACCGCCGGCCAGCAGCTGAAGAACTCTTTGACGATGACCTCGGTGAGAACGCAGGCGCCCCAGAGCGCGATCGTCGACGGGAAGCTGGACAAGGCAGAAGAGAACCTGTCGGAGGCCGCGGATTGCGTGGGCGATCACTGCCCGAACCCGCGGGAGAAGAAGAAGAAGCAGGTAACCTCGACGGTGAAGACCCAGGACCGCGGGAACTGCGTACTGGACATTGCGATCGCGATGGAGAACGACCTCGGCGTCGTGGACGAGGCGATCAAGCAGTTCAAGCGCGAGGTCGAGGAGGCCAGCACCCTCCTGAACGGCAAGAACATGGACGGCGTTCAGAGGACCCTGTCAGGCAGACTGCGGGCCCACAGGGTGAAGAACAACGCCAGCTACGAGCTGGCTCAGCAGTTCGAGATTGACGAGAAGAACTTCCGCTCGGGCCGGGCCCGCAAGGAGGCTTCCAAGGACAGTGAGCAGACCCCGAAGTCGCCGAAGAGCGGCCTCGGCGGTCGGAGACGCGTGTTGAACAACGCCAGCTACGAGCTGGCCCAGCAGTGCGACTACATAAAGGGCCTGCAGTCGTCCAGGGCCGCTTTCCAGCGGATGGACGCTTGCGACGAGCTCGAGGAGCGCGCGTCCCGGCGGGGACCGCGGCTCAGGGTCACCGACATGGTGCAACAGATGAGCAGCAGCTCGACCTCGAACCTGCACAAACACGAGCCGTACCAGGACACGAAGACGTACTCGAAATCGACGGAGAACATATTCTCGCAGTTCTCGAAGGGCCCGTTCACCCAGGTGCCCATCAACCAGCTGGGCGAGCGGCTCAAGAAGCAGCAGCAGCAGGAGGAGGAGGAGTCGCTGTTGTGCCAGGTAAAAAAAAACTCGGATCCATTTTCAGCCTATGGAAGAGATCGTAGTGGACGCCCCCTAGTAGACGACGAGATAGATTTCCCCTGCTTGGAAACCAAACCCATAGGAACTTCCAGCCTGGAGGGGGTCGCGCCGTGCGAAGCGCCGAGCGCGGCCCAGCCGCAACCCCCTGACCTAGCACACGGGACTACGACGGGGGCTTCGACGCCCCCGGGGTCCCCGGAACACCGCGATACAACTGATCGACGGGATCGGACCGACTCGGACAGATCGTACACGAGCGACTTTCATTCGGAGCGAACGACGACGACGGCCGCGCGACACCGAGACAAAGACGACGACGTAGAGTCGCCGGAAGTCGCGGGCGACGCCGACGATGTTCGAGGCTCCTCGTTGTCGTCATCGTCGTCGGGCAAGAACGGCGAACGACTCTGGAGGGTCGTGGTGGAAAAGCAGGCCGCGGAGAAAGAGGCTTCCGCGAAGAAGGTTACGACGCCGGAGAAGCTGGAGGAGGAGGAGGAGGTGACGGCGGCGGCTGTGTGGGAGAGGGAGGGGACGGAGGAAAGGAAAGAGAGAGAAAAGGAGAAGGAGAAAGAGCCGACGGCGGAGGTGGTGGTAGCGGCGGAAGCAACGAGGGGACACGCTGTCCACGGTGTTGCCCCCCCACCAAGCGGTGGCAGCAACACCGACGGCCTGCTGGAGCCCAGCGAACGGAGTGGGAAGCCAGCGGTGGCCGTGCTAGTTGATACGAATCATCGCGGTGATCGCGACAAACGTCACGAGGAGAACGCGGCGGCAACAACAACTGCGGTTGCGGCACCGGTTAGGGTAGTAGAAGAGGCGACGAGGATGTCCGCGCCGGTGGCGACCGCCAAACGGTCCATCGTCACCACCACCCCGTCCAAGAAGGACACCGCGGCGAGGTTCCAGAGGAACATGGTGGTGGACGCGTCCTCCGGGACCACCGCCGTCAAGGAGGAGAGGAAGAAGGGTGGGTTCGGCGGATTTCTGCAGAGGTTTTCCAGGCTACGGTTCAGTGGTAGATCGAAAGTGCCGCGGTCCGAGGTGCAGAAAAAGAGTGACGCGCACGGCCAAGTGAATCGCGGCAAGGTGATCGACGAACAGACTAAAAAGGAGCCGGATTATATCATAATTCCCTTGCATCCGCCGGAAGAGGAGAGACAGAAGGAGGAGAATGTCGTCGCTGAGACCAAAACGGACGTCGGCTGGAGGCCCGCTGGGGACGTGCAGCGCAGCTCCTCCAACATCAGGTGAGTCATCAGCCTCGTACATTTTTCGACCACGCTGAACCTCGATTGAAACCCCTTGCGCTATAATAACGTGACAGAACTCGTGACGAACGTTTTGCATCTAATTCAATGAACGTGGCGCTGCCGATCGGTCCTTTTTGAATCGAAACAAAATTTGAATCTTCTCAAAGTACTAAGGGTTAGTCTCGGTTAATCTCGGTGTCGATCAACCGTAAATGTTTTACATGAATTCGATAGAACGAACTATAACGTATTACTATACTATACTACCACGTTTACTGCAACGTGTGTTTATTATTATAAAATTCATTTTATAATATCATTTATAATATTAGTTTCGCGTTAGCCACCACGCAACAACCTGTTCTCATAGACCAGGCATGTCCCAACTGTTTATTTTTTTCTCTACGGCAAGAATGGACAAGCGACGTGCACAACATTCAGTCGATGTCTGATGTTGTATAAATTTCAATCGCAATGTTCTTCCCCGGTTCTCTTCAGTTAACACTAAACCTACTAAAAGCGACCAGAAATTGCCACACAAGAATTACACGATGGAATTCGTTCAAATATTTCGCAATTCTTATGATAGCCCATGCCTAGCCCATGCCCCCCCCCCCCCCTGTACAGAGACATATTCAACAATTTTGAACGGTGTAACAGCTTTACGACACCAATAGTTATGTAATGAAAAACGCGGAACCGGTCGTTTGACCGGCGATGGTAGATTCAGCGTTAATCGAGTTATCGTTGTATCGCCGCTTCGGGGGAATCGGTTGAACGTTCGTTCGATTTTCTGGCCAATACGTCGCAGGGATCCGCTGTTGACTTTGACCTCGTCGATTGTTTACACGGTTACTCGCGACGATACGAGTGAATCACAGTTTATACACGGCTGCCTACGGCTTCGACGACACCGTCGTTGCCAGGACGCGGGAACTGGCGAAATTTCGTATCCGTGTGAGCGCGCGCGCGCGCTCTGACTCCGGGGATAGGAAAATATTTACACAACGTCAGGTCTGTGCAGGCTCCGCTGATTTACTGCACGTAAAGTCGCTCGAATGCGGACACCGTAATCTCTTACGTAATTACTGTATTATGAGAGGCATCTGTGTGGGCACGTCGCGTCGCAGCCAAAGAGCACGGTCTATTGAATTATCGTGCAGTTTCGCGGTGTCGTACCTGAAAACCAGCAATAAATCTACGACACGGAGCCGGCTGCGAGTGCGCGCAATTTCTCGCCGATCATTTCACGAAAGCGAGACCTTATTGTTTACACGTGGCCGTGTAATTGTCGCGCGCGCCTAATTATCTTTTTTTCTCGGCCGTCGACGGTTGCACCGCCACGGCGGTAGAAAGCTGCGTTTGTCGTCGGATTTGCGAGTGAAAGGAACGGGTTTCGGAAATGTTTGCATTTCGGAAACGCTTCGTTCGAACAATATTTTGATCGCGGGGGGTATTATAGTGGCGTTTTGATCGTTCAATTATAGAGTTGAATTATAGACGAGCACTTTAGTTGGCACAGTAAAAGTATTTAATCGAAAGTACAATGGATAGACGCGCCTGTTGCAACACGCGTGCTCGAGATACGGTAAATCGTTATCTGGATAAATATTTTCGCATAGAAGATAAATTATATGAAACCAGACACACTTATATTTCACGATGCAAGCATTACGCTCGTTGCTAGTGTAAGATATTGCGAAATGCGTGGTTTTCCATGCCATAATTGTTGCACGAACAGCGGCTGGATACGTGATCGCGGTTTCGACGAAGAAATCGTTCGCTTTCGACGAAACAGCGTACCGGGACACGGAACCTTCTCCATTAATCACACCTTGTCCGGTTTAATAATAAATCTTCTGTGAGCATTAGCGAACGTTAATCAATTTTCCCCGAACACCTCGCGCGGGAACATTTGTTTCCGCAAAGCAAACATTCGGAAACGGTACAAAAGCGTTTCCCGTATCCCGTTAACAAAACATCCATCGATTTGTTGTTTCTGGCTCCTGTAAAACGCGCCATTACCGGCTCAATTTTCGCGTTCACAGCTCGCGGACGTTTTGTTTAAATTCTCCACGATCTGTCGACTCGTACGCGCGCGCGCGCGCTCGTCTCGTCTCGTTTCGATCCGCCGACCGGAAGCCGAGGATCACCGACGCTTGTTCCCGGCCGGTCCCCTCCCTCGCCGGCGCGCTCTATCCGCGATTCGTAAACAACGGGGCCTTTCTAGACGCCCGTGAATCTGTTTCGAGGTATGTTTCTCTTCTGCGACTTGGAAGCAACGAGGTCAGTGATACCGGGGAGAGCATTTCGTAATGGCCGCCGGAGTCGACGAACAGCTGCCAGTCTCTGCCCGCGCTCCTACCACCCACTCCCTCGATCATCCCATTTGGTTTTATTCACCGACGCTTCTTAACGAGGTATTACGGTCCAGAATGTGCATTTATTTATTAACACTGGCGAGAACTAGCCAGCCCTAAACGTGACTAATGCGTTTCGTTTTATAACGACGACAAGATTGAGTTTATTTAAACCTACTGCCATTTTTATTAGGACACGCGCCACAAGTTCGTAGACAGATCTCTGACAGATCGTTTTTGTACCCTTTTTCGATTTTAGAAGAATATAGAAGAAAAAAGTCGAAGGCCTTTTGACTGCTTTGACAGTTCTGTTATTAACACTGCGACTTTTTTTTTTATCGTTATTATAGTAGCGTGTTTCGTGTCGCGGTTTCACTGTCACGATTACTCGTGTTTTGCCTGCGCACAGACTGTATCAAATTAATACACGAATATACAATTAACCGGTATATAATAATTTAATCATTCAGTGACAATAATTTCAGGTAATAATTTAAATGGTACAGTAAAACTCGATGTTTTACACGCATACTTTGGAGGCTATGTACGTTATTCTTAAATGACCGTATATTGTTTCTCGTAGGTTTCGCTCTAAGAGGTGCGAATTTCTCGTTTTGAAATTATATAGAGGAAATTCAAAATCCACATATTTATTTTGCAACTCGAATGGTAACTCTGAGGCATCGCTCGAAATTGTTATACGATGTTCCAATGAAATTTTTACATCGTTGTCCCACGTCGGTCCTTTCCGAAGGAATCTGCTCGCTATTTGTGCCGGTCGCCACCCACCCCCACCCCCGTTTTCGTCGCGTGTCTAATTCCTCTTTAATCAGGCTTCGCGCTCATCCGATCGATAGGATTTCACTCTCGTTTCGTGCCCGTACGATCGCCGCGAATCGTTCGTCTGCTCTCTTTTCTACTTTCGTTCTCTCTCCCTCTTTCGTTCTCTCTCTCTCTCTCTCTCTCTCTCTTCTTCTATCGTTCCCTTACCCCGGATCCACTTCACTTCTCTTAATCAAATTTCACTTTCGCCCCGTTCCACGGCGTTTCGACGTAATTCGACCTAATTGCATTCGGTAACGGTGCACACTGTCGTTCACTCTTTATTTATCGTGCCCCTGCCCCCCATCCTCGGACCCCTAACTGCGCGTTTCCCTCTCACTCACGCCCACTACGAAAACCGAGCCTGCTCCGATTAGCGTTTACGACCTTTCGAGTAGCTCGCCTTCCATTTGCCTCGCGCGGCTTTCGAACTTTTTAGAGCTGCGCCTTGTTCGGCGGAGCTCGATTTTCATCGCGGATGTTGTTAACGTTCGCCGCGAGCCTGTTAACATCGCTCGGGCGTCGAAGAGTATCGCGATACAATTAAATGGCACGGTGGAAAACTGGCATTTTTCGCAGATTTATTGTCTTGGAGGAAATTTCGATTTTCGTGTGATATTTGTGAAAATGAGGTATAACACAGGGGTGGTAAATGATTTTTATTCGGTGGTTATTATTGTTTTATTTGGTATATCTTTTGTCGAACGCTCGGTAATTTTAACGTCGCCGAGTTTTTACTATTATAGGTACATGGTGACTTTTACATTGTTGGTGGTATAAGAAAATAAGAAATTAGCAAGTTCGTATAATATACAAAACATTTACATAATTTTCTACGTATGAATATAATAATAAAGAATTAAGAATAAGAGGTCATAATAAAGAAAGTCAGAGCAAATTGGAACGAAAATTTAGATCGAAATTTCGGAACAAAAATCAAAACCTTATTAATCCCTTGCACTCGAAGACATTTTAACTCTAAATTCAGTATAGTTTCTCTGATCTACTATAATTTCAATTTACATAATTTATTGCATTTTGTACACATCGAAATGAATGTTGCGACTCGTACAGCAGTTACATTCTTGACAATTTTTCAAACAGATAAACGAATGTTATACAATTTTTAGTGGTCCCATTCGAGTGCAACGCTTTAACCCTTTGAAATAATGTTTCTGCATTATAGTATATCCTTTTTATATCTTATCCAGTTGTCGCATTTTACATATATTTATATATTAGTCTTGTGACACATAGAGCAAGCTACACTTTGAACAACTTTTGAAATTTAATTTTTTGATAACATAAAGATTACTTTTGAACTTGACATAATAATTCTCGTGGTGCCTCAGAGTTCGAATGGTTAAATGCTCGTTACACAGATGTTACACAATCGCAGAGAGTTGCCCATAAGTCACGAAACAGCCTGGAGAGAGAACGTTTACCATAGGAGGCAACGACGTGTCACAATATTTAGCTTATGGATCATCGCCGGCCGTCAATATTAATCCGACTTTTCTGCCAATTAATCTTAATCTCGGTTACGACCCTCGTTAACGATTCATTTCCTTCTGCTTCGATGATCGCCAGTGGCCCGGTTACAGCGACGCTGTTTGCTCCACGCGAACACAGATTTCACGGATTTCTTTTTTTAAATTCCTTCTATTATTTGCGTCTATCGCGAGCCTTCTTTTCAACTTTCTTCTCAAGGGCTTCGAGGGTCGCGTCCCCATCTGGCATTTATTGCCAGCATGCGAGCCTGTCCTACGATTCGGACTCGTTTCTCGGAACGGGACCCGTATCTGATTCTATCTCGTTTAGTTTTTACAAACACTCGTTTTATCGCGCGAACTTTCGCCGAATCAGCACCGCCCTGTTCCGCGGCGGACCCTCCTCTCGTTAGCCATTTTGTTGCGAACGGATCGCTCCGGGCGATAATTTTGCCGCGTGGAATAGCGTTCGCGGGAGAGCGGAATTCTACTCGTCCGGTTTTAGGTCGATACGCAGCCGTAATCTTTTTGTTCGTGATTTCTTTTAACAGAACCGCTTTGTGAAACTCTAACGTTGATTTTAGTTATTAATGGGCTGCTGATTCTGACGGGAGGATGATTCGTCTTGGAGGATGTAAACAATGTACGATTTCGTTAGAAAGTGTAGAGTATACTGCAGTGAACACAGTTCGTTTCCTTGTTTTAAATCTTTTTCTATATTTATTATATTTATATTTTTAAATATTTTTATTATATATTACATATATTTTTTTTTGATTATGTATATATAGAATTTTCTGCACAGCAATATAAACAACTGAAAGGATAAACTTCAAATTTAATTTATATATATATATATATATATATATATATATATTAATAATTATAAATAAAATATAGAGTCCACCATTTAAATTTCTATATTAATAAGCAGAAAATTAATGAGCACCTAAATATGTACACAGAAACGAGGATTACAATAGGTTTTATTGTAAAGCAACGATTGAATTTAGTGTCGACGATCCGGTCTCTGCGTGTTCGCCCGATGATTAACACCACGGTTGTGTAAAATCCGCCGATAATAAATGATTAATACGGTCGTATCTCCCCCGGGACACGGTCCGCGTGAAACACAGAGACGGGTTCGAGTCTCCCACAATTCTTCGTTTATTTAACAAAGCGCCAAATAATGATGAGTCCGATATCCCACGGCTGTTTACTTGCGCGGCGGCGGGCGCGTTAGGCACGGTGAATCATCGCAAGCTGCGAACATTGTAATTTAAGAACCCGTCGCATTCACAACGACCTTTCGCGCTTTTGTTGTTCTGGGATCAGTGGATGACGCTTCGTTCGAACAATCCCTGTTCCCGTTTCGAAAAGAGGCACGCTATCGCGCGCGCAAATATTTGATCGTTGATAACGGCTCTCCAAGAAAAGTCGCGACAGCTTATTTTGCAATTTATATTTTTCATGGGTTTCTCTTAGACCAACGATGCGCTTTAAGAATGAGCTGTCGTTTATGTTACGCGTCGTTTAGAGATATATTTTTGTTAACTGTATGTAAGAAAATTTCACGTGACGCAAGTTCTTCTTTAATAGCGTCATTTTCGAACGCTTGGAAAATATTTTCCCCCAACGCTATGGCAAATCAGTAAACATTCCAGATGGTTGGAACCGTTTAATCAATTTAACAAAACGAGAATTTCAAGATCAAGTTTCACGGCGTTGCAAAAAAAATTACATACGGAGCCCGGAGAAATAATTCCGTCGCAGATACACGATCCAGGCGGCCGTCGACGTGTTAATTGAGAGTTTTAAGATTTCCACAGCGAGAAAGCATCGGAAAATGGGCCGCGTTCCAGTAATAATAACTCCCCGAGGAGACTCCCCTTCGTTTTCATTCGAGGCAACGTGTCCGTATATTTAGAGGTGTGACTTCAACGCTGGATTTTATCGAGCCGTTAAGTAATCGTGACGTGTCGGCGTCTGTAATTCTAACGAGCCGGCCAGTAATATCACTAATAACGTTGCATAATTTCTTGTAACGCTGTAACGCGTATTACGCAGACGATTCTACACGGCCATTTCTTTTGATCGTCGCTGCACCGGGTGTTCCGAAAGTCCACGCTTCTATTACAATTTTCTTTTCAACGTAATATAAATATAAATACAAATACATAAATATAAATATAAATACAAATATATAAATACAGTACAAATATTGAAGCGTTCCGTTTCAATAAAGAATATATTTATTTTAATTAGCAATTCCAAGTTTGTATAGTAAAATATGTATTTTAAATATCTATTCTATATTTATAAAATTGATGAAGTATATCAACCAGCATTTTATTGAACACAGATATTAATTAATATTTTAAGCGAAGCATGTACGTGACAGAATCGAGGGAAATGATATTTGCAGATATTTGTACAGTAACTTCCAAAAGTATTCATGTGACTTTGACTTCTACGATATGCATATATATTTAAGTAAATATACACTCAATTGGAAAAAAATCTTTTACGGTGTATTAAACACTTTCCCGATTTAGAAAAAAATATAAAAAATATAATAATCTCGGAAAGATGTAGAAAAAACACGGAATGTTCACACCGCTTAAGTATTCGAACGATTTATAAAGTTAAGCTGAAAAGTTATATATAAACTTGTATATTTATTTAAACATACGTCGTATCAGTGAAAATGATCCCAGTCTCCTAAATACTTTTTCGAGCCACTGTATTTCTTAGCTGGAATATTTTCGCCGCGGTACGATCTCGGCGTTGAAATAAAAATAATTCAGCCATGAATCAGCGGAGCCTCCGTTCCACTTGCTGAGCACGCCGGCGTGTTCTAAGACGATCCACGGCATGTCCCGGTAGGAAAACAGAGTTCTGTAATTTCCGAAGGGACAGCTCGACGGACCTAAAATGATTTAAACCGCCGCACGGATTTCATTTCACATCCGCAGAGAAGCGATCAACCGGGACGTTTAACGCTCGTCAGAGTGTCGAGCGAGTCGAAGGAGAGAGAAAGAGCGAAGGAGAGAGCGATATAACGAGAGAGAGAAAGAGAGAGAAAAAGCAAAGGAGTGAGAGAGAGAGAGTGAGAGAGAGAGAGAGAGAGAGAGAGAGAGAGCCAGAACACCGAGAAAGAAAGATAAAGGACAGGAGTAGAGACTGTCGATCTCTTTATGTAACAAACAGCAGAGGAGCAAAACGACGCGGAGAATTCTAGGAGCCGCAAGCTCGGACCACCTCAAATGACTTCCGGACTGACGCTGGAATGAAATAAGATTAATAAGGTTACCTCGCCTGCCTACACCTACATGCATATAGGTGTATATTTAACCATAGGCTCGTTCATGCACGCATGCCTCGGGTTCATGGCATCGTGCAAACTAGAAATATAATTCACTTCTTGCCTCTGCGCGATCGCCGATTCGATTCCAGCCGATAATCTCGTACAGTGGTCTCTTCATGCAAATACCAGCGAGAAAGTATACATTCTAGGCGATTTCGTCGCGATTTGCCATTCGTTTCTGTTTTTTTTTTATTTATGTCATTAGACACATCGACAGGCGGTCTCCTTGTGTTTTTCTAACTTTACGTCCGTGGACGCTGGGTTCTAAAAGGACAGTAGTTTTCTCTTTGTCGTTTCGGATCCTATGGAAATTCGAAGAGATTTTACAGAAGACGATTTATAATATAGGAATTTATAATATAGGAATTTATAATATAGGAATTTATAGTATAGGAATTTATAATATAGCAATTTATAATATAGGAACATACGGTATAGGAATTTATAATAATTTATCATACTCTCTCGACGTAAGCGGGACGCGTATGCCAGCGAATGTTTTTTCACCGCGAAAACGCGACGCGTGATCTCCAGGGTTCGAAATACCGCGGGGATTTCGAAAGCTGGCCGACGTAGCCTAATTTTAGAGAGGAGATGGCCGCCGATTCTCCATCATTGTTCCGACTGCGTTTATAAATATGACCTCACGCCGTGTCGCGCAAATGAAACTGCACCGAAGACAAGGAGCTATGCGCCGACTCGACGTTTTTCCTTCCGCCGTGTCTCCCGGTTGCATTCTCTTTTCTTGCAACGAGGATAACTGGTCTCGGGATCCTCGAAGTCCTCTCGGTCGGTTCTGCAGCTTTTTCCAACATATTTCGAAAGTTCGTGCCGTTGTTGTGGTATCGTTCAGTCTCATTTTCGCCGCGCGAAGCGGAGACTAATTGTCGAGCGTCGTTTAAGAGAGAAACGTGTTTAAGTCGGTCTACGTGCAAAGATCGGTGCAACCGTTGTATATAAATTAATATGATTTAATATGAATTAATATAAATTAATATAGATTAAATTCGAATTAATATAAATTAATATAGATTAAATACGAATTAATACGAATTAATATAAATTAATATAGATTAATATAAATTGTCTATGTTAATTCTGGAAAATATAAGTTACTAAAAAACATTTTTTTTTCCTAATCACGATAAGGTGCAACCATTTGTTTGTTTATATTATTACGGAACAGAACAGGTGCGGGTGAATCAGTTCCATTCGCGGGTTGTTTGTCACGCTTTTTTATTGTTTATTGCAGTTACGTCGTCGGTAATAAATAGAGGGCGCGTCATTATGTATTTATGTAGTGTACGTGAATCATAAACAATTCGTACGATTATTTAGCACTAAACCTATCATCGCCAGACAAATGATTGGTTTCACAATTTTTGTTTCATAATCGTCGAAGTTACAAAGTTGCTTCCATTAAAAAAAATTCTCGAAAACATTTCTCTATTAAAGCATAAACTATTATAAAAATTATGAAAAATTCGAATAAATTCTATGTAGTAATTCTTATGAGACATATCTTTATTAGTAGCTTCTCAATCGTCGTAATACTTCTAACTTTCTATTTAATTATTTTAAAATATCTTATAATTGATTTGTCATAAAAATTAAATTTTTATATTAATTTATATAGAGCTAACAAAAAAATTAGAATACCCATAAATAAATTCATAGGGAAACGGAATTTTTCAATTAGGTTAAAGCAATTCTCTTTAAATATTATGCAAGATCACTCGTGTGAAAGATTGAATACAATATTTTTATTTCTTGTTCGTGCTGGTAACTGAGCTGAAATATTTAATTGTTTACGAGTTAGTGAAATGGTGAAGCCGTATCTAAAAGTTTGCTTCATTCATGGAGCGATATACTATAGTTGGCCTCATCGTGTACTGCTCGTTGAAATCGTGATGAAAAATGACGCACAGATAAACCTAAACTCTGCCGGTTGCCGGAGTCAGAGATTATCAGATCTATCTGAACCGAACTGTTTCCGAGGAAAGTTCAAACGGAACTGTACGCCGCTGTTCGTAAATAGAGCATTCGAGCAGTCTATTCCATAAGTGACCTAAGTCCATGTTTATTTAAATTGAGATATTTAAGGGTTGCGTTTAAAAAATATAAAAAGATACGTTTACAATACGATTTGTAATTTTGACTGCAATTAATAGGATAAATTTCCTTCCAAACGTTTTGCAAATTTAGAGATAATCCATGCACGCGATACTGTGATCAAATTGCCATAATCAGTCAACTTCCACGAGACGTGCTTGTATCCGGATTTGTAAAGCTAATGTCACGCAACATTGTTCGAGTAATTACAGTGATTCCGACTCGAATATACAGGCAGGTAACGATGCCTTCGTTGCGTCATACTCCCGTAATGGCAAGCTTACAGTGCAGACATAAATGCAGATTTATGTCTATGTAAGAAGAGACAGTATTTTGTCCGAGTCTTGTATATTCTGAATATACTAGTTCCCTTAATTAACGCTAAACCTAATACGATCGAAACGACCGGTTCCCTATTTGACAGAGATTTGTAAACGCACCTTCACGGTGCACGATCGAATTACATTATCGGAGAAATTGTTCCATTAAAAATTGTATGAAATCTAAATAAATTGGATCTTTTGTGGTGACATGCGCGTCAACGAATTGTACCGTCCTATAGGTTTAGCGTTAGCAGTAAAATAATATTTTGTACTGGCACAAAACCATGGCAGGGGCTACCCTTTGCCATCGAGATGGAATGAAAGGCCCGTTCACGCGACTCGATCGATGAAAAACTGTCTCATTAGCGATCCGACCCGGCGGCATCAATCGATCGATCCTCCGAAGAAAGTCGGTCTTCAATTTGCACGATCACCGAGCGAGCAGACGTCATCCCCGGCGCGGCGACGAGACGAGACGAACACCGCGCGCGCGTTGAATCGTCGGCCGCGTAACGACGCGTGATTCGATTTTCCCTCGGCAGACAGAAATAAAAAAGCACGGACGGCCGGGGTCCAGGCGCGATTGGGCGTAATTGAGGCGATCGTTCGATTCCGGGGCCTCGTCCGGCTCTTCGGACCGCGCGACCAACCGCAGACGCGCCGCCGCGACTCGAGCGCGCACTCGGATGAGGCCCGCACTCGTCTGATCCGCTCGTCTGTAAAAATCCCGAGCGGCGATTCTTTCTCGTTGAAAGCCGCTCCCCGCGTCGTTCTCGTGACGAGGAACAGAACCTCCTCTGCTCGCCTTTGAGGCTTAAAGACTCCGGCGGCTGGTGCTTGAAGACCACCGCTCGATCGTCGAAGACCCCTTTGAGCGCGCGCGGTTCGAGACGCGTTCCGTGCCCGTATCTGTTTGCGGAGCCGCGCGAGTCTTCTTTTTCTCTGTTTGACCGCGGATGCGCCGACGCAGCCCCGCAATTTGTTTAACGATGTGTCCGAGGTATCGCGGCGTTAATTAATAGGGGCCGTTCTTGGTAGACCGCGGATATTTCTACAGAGTAAAAGTTATCTGCAATATGTGAATGATAAGAAACAGACAATGAAAATTTGTATTTGTTAAAATGGTTTTAAACGATAGAAAATAGTACGCTATTTGATATTATATATAATTATATTATATAATCGTAAATGCATGAAATACATAGTTCAGTTATTGGTAAATTAGACTTTGGCCGCTGTTGCTTTCGTTCGCCATTTGCGTTTTCCGTTCATTCGGAATCTGGAAATTTAAGATTTTCATGGGAAAAAATACGAGCGCAGTTTTTACTGTTGTTAGTAATCGATATTTTAGGTGCAAAAGTGATCCACTTGGTGTATACGTAAGTTGTACGGTGAACCGAATTACCGTCGAATTCAATTATCAAATTGGAAGTGGAGACGATTGCATAATTTAATTGATTGGTTGGGTGTGGTTTATCGATTTGTTTGGACGAGACGTCAATAGTGTTGCACAGCACGGTTACATAATGTTATTGAACGGGTAAGGTTGTTTTAAGGGAGATTAGTAGGCTCCGTGTGTTTTAGGTGATCGACGTTCATCCCCTAAATGGACTCGATTATGGCTGTGTCACTAAAAATAAAAGACACCTAGTTAAATTCTTAACAGCTTTGCGATAATGGTATATATTATAGAAATAATTATATAATATAAATTTTGTTGAGTAAGTATAGTTTAAAGTCAGTATAAAAGTATGAGTATAATATAAATCTCTTTGATGTGATTGGGAGGATAATTAATTAAATACTCTCGTGCGAATATAAACTTAACTTTTACGCTTTTCTATTCAGTAACATCGAGTAACAGTTTTGAATATTACAACATTAAAGGATAATATTAGCGAAATGAAACAACTACTTAAAATGGAGATTTCACATCTTTCATAATTAAAATAAGGGAAGTTTTACTGTCCTAATATTTAAACATCGAAGAACAATGGGCATGCGATTAATATAAATTTTTACTCCTCGTCTGAAAATTTATTAACAACGAAAAATTTCTAATAAACGTAGTCGCGAAAGCAATTGGATTTCAAAAAGATTAAAATATTGCACACTCTTCCCTTATTTTTATGGGAAATAAAAATTGTGAAAATTAATTCTAAAAAATTGTCCACATTAATTTTAGAAAAATAAATAATAATAATTTTAACGATTATAATAAACTATATTGGTTGCAACGATAACCTTAAATTCGCCTAACGTCCCCCCAGATTTGTATTTCACCCCCCGCATCTCTGTCACAAACGCATAAAATCCGCGATCCAATCGTCACCATTTCAATCATCGCGACAGCATCAAAAATCAATCTATTGAAATAAGAATCTTCAGGACACCGTTACACAGTGCCGAAAGGTTAACCAGCGATCCCGGTCCCCGCAAAATCAGCGGGTTTCGCAACCGACGCCGTAGAGAATTTCTAAAACTGCATAAAAGTGCATGAAACCCGTATTCTACCGCGAACCGTTCATCCGGGATGCATCGTTTAATCGCGGTTAAACAGTCGGTGGTCGATGGATCGTTTCAACGGTCCCGCTGCCGTGGTTCGCGATTATTTAGACGTTCGGTCGCGGGACAAACACGGGGAACGCGGTGCCGGAGGAAAGGGGGTGGGTTGGGTGAGCGGGGCTCGGCCGGGCGCTTCCGCGTTTTCTTCGCCGCGTAACGGGAGCCCCGCGTGATTGATGATTGAATCGCGTGAAAGCTGCTACGAATTCACCGACGGCGAGAACTTCCCAGCGAGAACCGTCTCTCTCCTCTCGATGCCCGAGAATTCCGCGCTGGCTGGAAGTTCAAAGCCAACGGGAGCAAACAAACCCGGCGGGAAAGTGTTACGTGGCGATCGACGCCCCGCCGCATCTCCGTCGAATGCCCCGGATCGGGCTTTCCCACCCTTTTTCGGATCGTGACCTACCACCGCGTTTCGATCAACTCGACGATCCTCTCGGTATTATCGTAGAACGGTCCCGAAACGATTTAACACGAACAGGCGCTTCGAATGAAAAATAGCGGCGCGCAAAATATCGTTTTAGCTCGATTTGTTTTATTTTTGAATGCGGAGGATCGTGTTCGCATTAATTCGATTCATGTGCGTTGCAAAGAGTCGGCAAGATTTTGTAAAATAAGTACGGCAGTTGATACGGGAAACAAACGATTTGATTAAAAATAATTCATCTGAAGTATCTATTTCGATTTCGAAGTGATGAATGACATTTAATTTTAACAGATCGTGTGTTTCGATAGTATGTGTCAAATATAGCGCCTAAAATATTGTATGTCAAAAATATTAATAATCAATATATAGTAGATAATATATAATAAAATATTTAATATAATATATAATAAATTAGAAACAGTAATATTTTAAACATTGTTATAGTCCGATCGATTAAATACTGTTCGAGAGCCGTGCTAATTACAGCGATCGGTTGTTCGATAATTTCACAAGCTAGAAACGAAAACTGGATACGCTGCAACGTTACCGGCGCATAAATGATGCAAAAGTCTATTATTCAATGCGCACGGTTCAGTGCAAGTCGCCGGGTAGATTGATATATTTCATTTTTCCTGCGTACGAACCGTGAACATTATGGCAACGCGCAAACCGAGGAAAGTTACGGAACATTCCGATTTAACCGAATATAATATCTGTAGGCTCGCGCGCGTTGGCACATAATTTAACATAATTGATCGGTCGTATCTCTTTTCGCTCTCGTGGAGTGAAAACTCTATATCTCCGCGGGTTTTATTCAGTTTTCAACTGAACGGCAACAAGAGAGCCGCGCGCGTTCCACCTGTTAATTAACCAATTCTTCAACCGTTGTTGAAGAACGTCCGTTGCAACAGACTACGGGTATTCATGGAAAATTCAACGTTCGCGTTCGAGGATCTCGCGAAACTCGATTATACGGGGAACTTTATCTCGACTTTTTAATAAAAATCACGGACCGAAAGCAGTCTCCGCATCTAATTAAAAACAATGGAGCGAAACAACTCGGCGCCGCAGCGAATTCTTTTAACGACTTAAACGATTCTCCTGCCGTGCGCTACCCGTTCGTTTAAGTTGCAAAATTCGTCCGACGATTTCTGTTTAGTAGACGGCTGTAAACTTTTTATTTAGAGCTAGTTGATAATTGATATTTTACAAAATGCCGATGCTTCGTTCGATATAAGATTGACCAATAAATGGAACTGAGTAGCGATTGGTTAATTTTAACAATATTTAAATATAGTTAACGTTCAAAATAAAAAGTACAATTCTTGTTTCATTTCTTGTTATTTATTCGAAACAGAATTGCACCGATTCAGAATATATTTTAGATGATACTTAATTTTTCACGATTGAAATTAAATGATTTCTACAAATGACTAATTGTAAAAACGATGCAATTGTTCATATAATCGACTTAGGCATTTACTCGATTAAAATTAATTAACATTCTCGAATCGACTAATTCGCGGAAAATGGACTCGCACCGCTTACAAAATATACGTCCGAATTATTCGCGATCGTTTCCTCGCGAGGCCCCAATCTCCTTTCCGTCGATCCTTTTTCGCTTTTATCCCAAACCAGCGGAGTCCCCCGTCCGCGTCGGTGTAATTTATCAAAGAGTTGACCGCTCGGTAAACATATTATTATCATTATCGAGACGGCGGAACGTGTCGCGCGAAATTATCAGAGTGTGGAGCGACGCGCTCGAACGAAATTATCGGCGTATAATTTTCCGATATGTCAGCCGGGTTGTTCGATTCGAAGAACCTGGTTCGGAGAGACTGGTCTCTTGTTTCTCGTCCTGCCCGAAACGACAGCGAGTCGTTGCCGCGCGCGCGCGCGCGCGACTCGCCTCCGCCGACAATTAACTTTTTGCCAATGATTTCGCGTTACGCCTCCATCTGGAAAACCGGCGGGACGCGAGCAACTCGTTTCGCTTTAATTGGATCGAATGAAATTAACGTTGGACACTGCGAATGCGACTCGCGTTATGTTGCCCCCCCCCCCCCCCCCCCCTCACGTCCTCATCCTTCCGCCGAGTTCTCCCACCGAAGAATTAGTCCGTCCTTTGTCTTCGGTTGGCGGCTGGATTGCCGTTAATAATCGCTTAATTCAGCTCGAAGATGAAATGCTCGCGGCTTATGGGGGGGGGGGGGGGGGGGGATTTGCTTTCGCAGCCGCCGCGCTCCGCCGTGGAATTGTTTAGCTAACGATCGCGAGATTAAACGATAAAGCCGATGGTCTAATTGGTTCGCTATACTTTTGCCGTCGACGTTGCGCCGGTTCGAATCCGGGATTTCGTTCCGCGGATCTATAGACGTTCCTCGGAGTTTGCGGAATCGTCTCGTTCCAGAACGATACTGTACGAAATAGGATGCTCTCCGCGTCGATAGTATGCGAAGAATTATGCGAAGCGTGTTCTATTGAATTGAATTGGTATCGTAAAGATAAGCTGCGCATTGTCGAGTCATTTTTCAATATTCCCACGTTTCGTGGTTGTTTAATAAAATCAGGTGGGTATAATTGATCAGCGTGTCACACTTTATTTTTACATCTGGAAAAATAATTCTGTCAGCTGAGGTGTTAAATTACGTTATCAGGCGAAGAGAAGGTTATTTGAAACGTCGTCAACGCTTTGCACTCGGTTTTTACTGGATTTAATATTTATTTACTTATTTTCTTATTTATGTTGGGCAAGCAGCGATTTTTGCAATAATAACTTACGACGAATGGTGGAATATCGATTGTAAAGTTTTGTATAGTTATAGCGAACACTGGCTGCGAATATGTTAATCAATATAATATTGCGAGATTATCTCTTAAAATAATTATTATTTATAATAATATTAATATATAAACTATTTCTATATCTATAGATTTGTATATAATATATATTATGATATAAATTATTTATATTATTTGAAAATATCTTGTAGATCGTATTTAATAACTGATGGAGTCATTCAGTTTTTAAATAGGATTTCTATCGTTTGGTAGATATAATACAGAAAGTACAATGCATTGGCCTCTCTAATCGGCGGCGTCTTATCAGTGCCGATATTTTTCCTCGATTTCAATGCGTCGTTCATTCGGAGCCCACATCATCGTGACCTCTATGTTCTCTATTGAAGCTTGCCCCGTCCTATCACTTCCTCCTCTAATTTTAGAACCCTTAAAAATCTGGAACGTCTCTCCAATTCTAAAATTCAGATCCGCTCCCACGCTCAGCCTAGTTTCCAGTCCGATATCAGTCTCGATTCATTGGACACGTTGAAATAATCTTCTCTTCTAATTGGATGCTATGTTTCGCCGTTAGTTCCGCAAACACGTTTGCAGAATCTTGTAAACAAAAAAAATGGAAGGGAAAAAAGGGTTGCGATTAGTCGTGCCTCGCGCTTTGTGTTCACAGTTGTCGATTGCTAATAAATATAAAAATTAATTGCAAGGCTCGAACAATCGTCTCCTTTTTCTAAATTGTTCATTAATGTAAAAAGAAAATTTGGCAGTTGATAGAGTAACCCTTTGCAATAATATCGGAAGCTCCTTCGTCGAGACCTTTTTTCCACGTATAAATCGATCGATGTTTTCACGCTCGTTTGCGACGTTCTTATCGATCACGTTATCGACTGTGATTTACAGTTACTCAACTAAAAAGTCTTCGAATCTTATACCTGGTATCCTCTAAATATTTATAACGAATAAACTTCGCGAACTAAACAAGAACTTTAACAGTAGCGACAGCGATGACTATAAGCAAAAACTAAATCCCGAGTCCATGAAAATTCAAAAAACGTCACAAATTATCTTGTTAATGACAGATCGCAAAAAACAAACAAATTGTTACGAACAAGTAACTGTCAAATAACTGTTCTTTAAATAAAACACTTAAAAACGATCGGCAGCTACTATGAACTAACTTGAAAAACAAGCCGTAGCGCAAGGGGTGAAACACGTCGGCCAATGAGAATCGCGGACGCGTTCGCGCGACCGTAATTAGAGGTTCTCCACGGGAAAGTTCAAAGGCATGACCTCTGTCCGGTGTCTCCGCGACTAACAAGCAAATCCGGTTGGTTTCGCAGCGCGAACGGGAGGGCGCCAGTATCCAGCAAGCCGCCCCTGCCTCCACAGCCACCCCGCGTCGGGGCGCTGAGCTCGAGACCGTCGACGGGCGCGTCGTCGTCGGCGTCTTCGTCGCGCCGACGCGCGGCCACGGACCTTGGAAATCCGGCGGCCATCGAGATGGCGAGAGCCCGTACGATGCAGGCCGCCCAGGAGCGTCCGGTCGGCCTGCTCGAGACCGACCTCGACGAGGCCGTGCCGTCGACGACGACCACCGCCTCAGTGACCGCCGCCGGCAAAAAGACCAGGAGTCTGCTCAATCTGAATCACACCTCGACCGCCCCGCGACCCAGGCCGGAGCACGCCCTCCACGTACCCCAGTCGCCCGTCGGCGCTTCGCACAGGAGCCCCCAAGACGACGACACCGCGTCCACCATCAACCAACGGCCACACAAATCCATGGAGTTCCTCCTCGACAAGGAGAACCTGCATTTCGTCAAGGTGAGTACCTCGCAGTACCATTATCGCCGCGCCAGACCCGTCGTCCTAAGTTAACCCGCGTACCATCGCTGGGCTACCGTCTAGCCAGAATCTCGAGACAGGTCCTGTGGAGATGATGCTGGTCTCGCAGCTGCGTCGCTCAGAGATTCGTTGTCTCGCCGTAATTATACGTGTCACCTTCGCCCGTGTCACCGCGGTTCTCGGTCTTCGGGGACACCTGTCCCCGAGATTAGGCGACCCCGGTCGGGTTTAGGGGATCGGTAGGGTGGAACGCGCCGCGGGTGGACGTCTCCGGACGAGGCGTGACCTTGTAACAGAACCAGGACCGATGTAGGTTAACGTCGAAGGGACGGTTCGGGGCTAACGATTGTCGCGAAACGAGAGGCGTCACCTTGATTAGGCTCCCCGGTCTTCGCCGGTTTTCGGAAACGATCGATCGATCCAAAGCCGTCCGTTGATCGCACGCCGATACGTTTGCTCCGGACGTCTCCCGGAGTAACCTTGAATCTCGGCCGCTGGTTCGCGCCGCGAAATTAGCTGCTCCCGGACGAGTATTGATCAGATAAGCACCTGGATCGCTTCTCTGTGTACGCGCGTCGCGGTTCCGTTGATAACGGCGACGCGTTCGACGCGCGAGGTCGCAACAACGCAGTCTATGCAAGAGTTTTTCTTTTTTTTTTCTTTTTTTCTCTCGCTGGCGATCGACGTCCGCTAATCGCGCGGCACAGCCTACGCTGGATCGACAATTTAATTAGGTCCGAATAATGAACAGGCTGTTAACAATGGCTCGCGATACGCCTCGATACCGCCGCTCGCGAGGAGGGTGCTCCACCGGTGGCGGTGCTATCGATAAACACGGTCGTGGTGTTAATGCGGCTCGTAATGATTTTATTTTGAAACGCTGTTGCTATTATTACCCGTTCCGCTCTTTGGCGTGCACGTCGCTATTAGTCATTGGACAATTCGCGCACGTCGTGGAATTTGCGACGGCATGCCTGGTGTGGTGGCTTTCGGCGTTGAAGATTCTTTCTGGGCTCGTTAAGGTTTTTAATTGCAACGCGCAATTGTTCGGCATTTTTGTTGGAGCAACGTATGCACGATTGCATACGCAAGGCATGTCCTCTGCTTACGTTTTCCGATGCTTCGTTTTCGTGTACCAAAAAGGAGCGTAATTATTTCGTTTCGATACGGTGTTACTCTATTGTCGTGAGATTTTCATATTTTTTTCTTTTATGGTTCTCGTTATAGTAACTTTGCTTTCAAAACGCGAGACAACGCGATGCCGAATACATTCGCGCGAAATTAAAGTTACGAGAGTCTCCAATTTTCAAACGTATAATTGCACAAGGATTAGAATAACGAACGAACGAGAGGTTGCAATTATATTGCAATTAAATTAGATTACATTATAAATTCTACTCGAATTTTTGGAATTGTTCCGAAAGTAGCAGATCGCGTTTATGAACGAAACATACTATACCAATATTTTCCGTGATTGACTGAACACAGTTATATTTTTGCAATAAATTTAATATATGATCATTATTATGTAAGATATAAATGAAGGAAATGTATAGTTGATTGTCTCGGCAAGAATATAATTAGGAGCTCGAATCTTTTTGCATTCGTCAGCGCAGCGGCTTTATTTCAATAATATCGAATGAAAATTGTGCAGCGTGTAGTAAGAACTTGCGCAATATTCTCTACAATCGAGCCACGCCGCCGCAACCGAAAATTCGAGGAACTAATTGGACAGGTGTGTATCACCGAGTCTTATCAAAAGCGGTGGACAGATTAAAATATTTGTTTGCCCGTTCCGAGCTTTATTTACAGAACGATCGAATGAATTAAATTAAATAACACCAGCCTCGGGGTACTTTTCGGTCGATCAATAAATTCGTGTAACAAGTTCGACAAATCACTGCGAGACTCGAAACGGTTAATTAAAAATTATTCCGAATCGAATAACGTGAAAATATGTAACGACTCGACAGCGTGTAATTTTGATATCTTGTACGTTCAAAGCAATGCAAAATAATATTAAGAGAGATTTAAAAAATTGGTCTTAGGAGAAATTAAAAACAAAAAAAAAACAAAGAGAAAAAAGAAGAAATCAACGGAAAATACGAAAGATACAAAATGTGCTGAAATTGATTAAGGAGATTTTTAAACAAGGAAAAGCGTCGCTGTTAACGAAGCAGTTGATGTGACGCTATAGAAATATATCTTCCAAAGTATGCATAGTTAATGAATAAATCCGTAGAAAGGAAATCGAAAGTATAGATGATGGTAAATAATGGCGAGAGATTCGAGAGAAAGCAAACGGGAACGTATCTGGTAATATCGCTCGGCGTCGACGCGATTTTTCTCGAGAATTTATTTTGACCGGTCGAAGTGGAATACACAGTGGGTTCTATGCGGCAGGCAACTGGCTAAATTATAAACGGAATCCGAGGGAAGCCGAATGAGGTCTTCATTGCGATCAGTATTCGATCGAACGTGTTGCTTTTGCAGGTTTTCTTTCGTCTTCGTTGCATCCGATGGAACGCGTGCATATACAGCTACACAAACGCGTACGTAAACCTATATAATATGTATGTATGTATACGTGCAGAATCTTCGAAGAACCGCGTCGAACGGTTCCGCTAATCGGCGATGTATTATCGCACGACATTCATTAGCATCGAGTTGCTAAGCGGCCGGGAATAATTTATCAACGTTAGATGCGTATCGGCTTAAGTCGATTTCGCGGCTGATTAGCTTAACGAAATTATACCACGGGGCAAAGTGTGAATGCGTTCTTAACGAGATCGCCAAGTGTCTGTGTATACGCGTGTGCGTGTATCTTTATTTTTCGTGCACGATTACGCAGCGTTATGGTAAACTGTTCCGTTTCGTGGGAAAAATGGATCGCGCGAACGATGAGCCGGTCATACAAGGGGTGCTCCGAAAGTATCAACTTCACTGTGCTTCATTTATTTCGAAGATTTCATTTATTTATTTATTTATTAATGGGCCTAGCCGCTTGGAGTGCACGCAATTAGTACAATAAATTGTGTTGCGGTGTTAGAAAAATGCTGGAGAATAGAAGTAAAAGTTATAGGTGGTGGACGGACAGTTTGATGGCAAGTACAGTAGTTGCAATATTGTATAAAATTATTATATTGTGTTTAATATATAATATATACACATAATATAATATTGTACCTAATTGTTTTGAAAAATGGTGGGGAAAAGATTCAGTAACGCCTCAGAGACACCATTGCGCAGGTTATAGAGTCGTTTTTCGGAGCTGAATTTCATGGAGCAATTTCTTAAACAACGCTAAGTTAGTTCGGAAAATGACAATAACAGAGTTTAACATTACGCTTGATTTTAAAGTGTACGTTAAATATTTTCGCGTTCGTGTAGTACCTTCTCTAACTTCGCTTCACGATTTTTATAACTTTTCCTGTTCATTAATTGTTGCTACAGATTTGAATTATTGCTACAGATGTCATTAAAATATGCATTTCGAGCGTTTTAGCGCCTGTCTTTTAATTTTTCTTGGACGAAGTCTTTTAAGAAGAATTTTAATTTTTCTGGTTCTGTTTTTAAGTGCATCTTTAGCTTGGTTCATCGACGATCAATGTGACATTTGCAAAAATTTTGAAACGAATCAAAGCGATTTCCGGTCGTTCGATCTTGTCGATAACACACGTGCGTTGGCTTTACGGCTTATTCGAACGGGTTTAAGTACGTTTCGCACAATTGTGCGACTGCTTTACAATGCACGCGCCGTTTCACCTTTGACGTTTGTCGATTATGCGATCGCGTCGACGACTCGAAAGCCGTAGCGAACATGTAAATTCTGTTCAAAATAGCTCTCAAGTTTCGAACACGTTCGAAAAAGCAAAAAGCAGCGATATTTATCGTTCGCAAAGCTTGGATAAACCGTTACCTTCACGTTAACGAAATCTGTGTCGATCTTTTGAAGAAATGTTTCGCCGTACGAGAGTCTTAGATATTAAATAATTATACGGAGGATATTTATGGGAAATAAGAATTATCTTCATCGATTGTAACAAACATGATCGAAGCAGAAATTATCTCTTCAATAATCTAATTGTACTAAAAGTAACAGGAATAATTAAAATCATATAAAATTGTATACAATCATATGAAATTGTATAAATTTTTTAAAAATTATTTACAATTCAAACAAATATTTTTCTTACTTTAATTATCAATTTTTTCACAGTATGGATATCAGCATTGTTTATAATCTTATAGTGTTTAAAAAAACGTTTACTCCTACATAGATGTTTGATTATAAAGTATAAAATCGGCATTGTAATGATAACTAAGATTATAATATTATTGAACTATTATTATAATATTATTTGACTAAATTTAATATTATTAATTAAACGTAAGAATAAAGTATTTCAAAGCTCGCGAGTAACAAGAAGATCACAGTCGGCAAACCGTTTCAATCGTTTTTCTGCGAGGACGGGGGTCGACTTCAATCGAACAGCAATTAGAGCTCGATACTCTCCGGTTCCGCTTTGCTCTCCCCCACACCGTATCGAGATCGATAGAATCTCCTTAGAAGCTTCTAATAATCTCGTAGTACTCCGGTCTCTCCTATTAATCGAGCCTCTAGCAGATTTCGCGTCGCGTGTTTCACGGCGGTTCTGTACTCTCAGCCGTTTTAATACAGGGGGTGGGCCCCGGAGTGCAACGACGGGGAGAAATCAATTT
The DNA here is from genome assembly GCF_028453695.1 of Augochlora pura. Taxonomy (NCBI): domain Eukaryota; kingdom Metazoa; phylum Arthropoda; class Insecta; order Hymenoptera; family Halictidae; genus Augochlora; species Augochlora pura. The sequence continues at coordinate 2,313,584 of NC_135779.1, forward strand.
GGTTCCTTGCGGTCGCCGCGACGGAAATTGAATTTTATGCGATTCCATTCGCGACGATTTTAATTTACGGGACCTCGCTAAACCGTAGCCAGTGTGAAACGGCCATGGAATCGTTATGAAATTAAATCAATGCACACGCACGTTCGAAACCGCCTGCCGCCACGTCACTGGTGTACGAGAATTAATATATTAACCCTTTGCACTGTAAACCATTTTAAGCTTGGATCCCAAATTGCTATTTCGACCAGCTGCAGTATAGTACTTAGTACAATTTGTACATGTGAAATTGAGTCGTGTGACTCGTAAAACCGTTACGCTTAGAAGGGTCTTAAAGACAAAGGGTTAACTTAAACATTCCGAGCGCTAAATTTATATGCTTCGTTTTACAAGAATGACAACATTTATTTAATCATTTCTTGTGAAAGAATCTTTAGGTCTATGACATCTTTCGAATGAGAAATGCAGTCGCTTGCATGCTAGGTTTCGTAGTAAAACTTCGGATATTGGAAGCTGCGACATAACCTTGGTATCACGTTGACTTAATCCTAACATAACTCTGACATAACCGGAAACTCGATCATAGAGGTACGAGAGTTGAAGACAGTTCTTTTAAAAATAAAAACTTTTACTGTATTATTGAAATATTGACTGATATAAACTTGACCTAACTGAACATTCACTCTTAGAAACCGAAGATCTGAAGTTATTTTAAAAATAAAAGATTACGTTACAGTACTGACCTAACGCTGTCGAAACAGAAAGTGTCATAAAATGGTACGTATAAAACCATGATCGCCGAGAAATTGTTCGTCGAGCCGCGGAGGTTCGCCGCGAACACCGTCGCGCCGGATGTCGACCCGTCTGTATCGATATCAAAGGTGGGGAACAGCCCTGGAGGGTCCTCGGGCGTCGGATCTGGGCGACCGCGGCGCAAGATAATGGTCGGTGGCACAATATATCGTGCCGTGATCGTTCCCGTTGAAGTTCCAAGTCACGGAAAGTATGTAGAAAGTTTCGCATTCACCGGTGAATAAAACGCCTGGCCCCGTCCGGCTTCCTGTGTCAGCGGAACTTTTCAATCGTCCCCGTCGCCGCGACGAGTTCACCTGGGTCTGTTCCAGCCGATTCCTCGGGCAAACGCCGCGTTCAAACGGCCGTGTATATAGCGCGCGATACCGCGGCCAAGATTCAAGAGCCGGATTCTCATTACTCGGTAGAAATATTCCCTGATCGGGATTTCAAGGTGTCATTCACACGGTTCGTGCAGCGGAGTTCCTTTGAACGGTGCTACAACGTCGGCTGGCACCCGAAGTTACCAATATGCCGGGCAGTCGGCGGTGCCCTGACGTTGCGGCACCTATTTCAGAGCGAGTGATTTTACTCGCGATTCAGTGCTGTGGAGTCCATCTAATACTTTGTCATGTTACTCGCGAGCGTGCCGTGTTCACGATTCTGTACTTTTTATAGGCATGGCCTAATTTACTCTTTCAGCGCAGATTAAACCGAGAGAGTATTAGGGTGTCGCATAAGTTCTCCGTGATTTGATTTGGAAACCAAACTTCACATATCCCATCTTAATCAACCCTATGAACTCGTAGCCATTTTAACAGTAAATGTGAAATAATTTTCCTGACTCGTAGCATTTCTATTCTATTCAATAAAGTGCACTTTTATGCGAACGATATTGATTCTTGCGCCTCATAGCAATCATTTCACTAGTCAATGATCTCTTAAATCTAAGCTTTATTCTTATAAAAATTATTTTGGAACGTAATACGTAAGTGCCGTTATCTTGGGAATGTTAGTGGCATCCACTATCTCGCGGATTTTTATCGAGCATATTCTCGAGGATATCGCGTGACGCGGAAAGAACTTACGGGCCACCCTAATACATCAACCCTTTGCGGTTAAGTGTCTACTCTCAGCCATCAGAGCTTTCATTTGCCAAATTGTTTCAATATTTTACCAAATATTTTACACTCACCCAGTGCACTCGAGAAGTTGTTTGTTATTTTAGTTCGACAGAAATATTATTACAAACATGGACGAAATAAATTGACTTAGGTCACTATCGAAATAGACATCATATGTTCATCGTGTAAACAAGCTGCTAATTAAGGACTCTATCTTTCACATACGTTTGCATAATTTTTCAAAATAGTTCGTAGTAATTCCGGCTGTAAGAGCATATACTTAACGTTCATCGTCTAAACATGCTAATAATTCAAGTCTATGTACCACGGATATTTGCATAATTTGTTTGAAAAGAATCCTTAGTAATTTAAACTCAAACGAAGCAAATTACAAAGAGGATACATCATTATTAACACTATGCGTGCTAATAATTTAAGACCATACTTTCCGTGTAGGTTTGCATAATTTTTTCGATTTCGCAGTAGTTCAAGTTGCAGTAGCAAACAAACCAGAAAGAAAGTTGACTACTGATTGTATCCTGCACGTGGTTCAGAAAATGGATTAGGGTCCATGAGAAAGTGGAATCGGTACAGGGTGTCCGGGAAATATATGGAAAAATAGATCGAGAAAGAAAGGATAATATTATTTCATTCAGGGCTCTGTTTTCGAGAAAAATTAGACTGAGAAAATAATGCCAGTCTGTTGGAGTAACGCGGCGCGTCTGATCATGACACGCCCATTCTACTTCTCGTCGTACTACAAGCCACGCGAATTGCCGCATTTTTTAACTTAGCTCTCTCTTAACCCGTTATTGGCCGCAATTCGAAGATCAATGAAATTATAAATATATCTACATATGGCTTTTATTGTAACCTTGCTTTAAATGACTTTAACGTTATTATTTATATTAAATTACATAAAAATTTAGCTGAACGTTAAATCTTCGTTTCTATTTTCACTGTATTTATTTTATTAATCGCGAAGGATATTTAATATTTAAAAAATTATATAACAACAGATATCAAATTATTAATTACTATGATAACCGATTCAAAGGCTACCGGTCGGTAAATTGTAAATTTAACTTATTAGCAAGTAAAATATTTGTTATTTTAATAATCTCTAAATATAAACGAGTCTGATACTATTATAATCATTTTGAGAAGTAGTATAACAATTTTTAGTGGTGCTTCAGAGTCGCCATACAAGTAAAAAGGGTTAAACGCCGCGCCGATCATACGTGTCGTTCCGTTCACGTTACTTTATTTTTCAGTTCAATGAAAATGTGTAGCCATATTTTTCGTTCGATCTCTACACACGGAGCGTCCTCTTTTACCGCCAGTTTCACCGAGCACACCCTGTACAGCCGCGAAAGTGTTAAAGTTTCTTCCGTTCGTTGATAAGAGATAATTCGTGTCGCCCGCGTCGTTCGATATCCTTGTGAAATTCAACCGGACGGCGTCCGCGGTCGCATGTAAAATGCAAATGGCATGTATCCGACGATTATCTGTCCGCGGCCGGCCGCGTTCGAACGATTCAAAAGTCGGCGCGTGCGGACGATAAATTATATAGAGGTGCACCACCACCGGGGCTTACATACCGGCGACCTTGCCGCCGCCGCTGGGTATCGTCCGTTTTCCGGGACACCGGCTGAATACGATATCGCAGAGATAGAGAAACGTCCACCACGTAACCGACCGAACCGATACGCGCATTTTATGTAATACACCGGGCTGGAAAAATTGCCGGGTTACCTTGCGACGCATGGGATTACCATTTCTCCCCCGCGGTGGTTACAGCGAACCAGAACCGGACAGTCCTCTCCCTCTCTCTCTCTCTCCCTCTCCCTCTCTCTCTCTCCTGGCACACGTGAACCGCCGCCGGTTTCGCCGATCGCGCCGTGGTCTTCCTCGGCCTCTCATGAATGGAAATTGTTCGCTATTCGCGTGCCGGGTTCAAGGGTGCGCTGAATTCGTTACGGGATTTTATTTCTTCCGGTTGCAAATTTATTTGAACGTTGGTGTCGAACGTCCTCTAGCTGTTTGATCGCGAAGTCCGGCGAACGCTTAATGGACGACGAAGTGTTTATTGCATTATAAAACGTGTACAAATATATTTCATTAATGTATTTAATACCAAGGAAAAGAATGCGCGTCGTTGCAACGGATTTGTTGTAGATGAAATCTCGAGGTCGACTCTTCGAAGAATGGCTTTTTAAACCTTTTATTTCATTACTTCGTAAGTTCAAAGTAGAGTTGGCAAGAGATTAGTCGCAGTTAAATTTCTTTCAAATTTATCGCGATTAAGGACTGAGTTAACTGAATGGTCAGATAGATTAACCATTCGACTGATGAGAGCTTGAAAAATATAATAAAGTGATAAACATAATAAAGACGATTCTAGATGGAGAATTTCAAGGCGTCCTTTCGATGCCATTTAAAAATCAATGAAATTATTCATTCTTGACTGTTATTAATTTTATTAAAATGTTTAACTATTACTTTATACATCTGTATATATATATATATTTATTTATATATTCAACATATTATTTCTTATACGTAGTATTTAAAATTCCATGTTCTGCTTCAGTCTATAGAATTTATTTTCACGACCTAACAAAATTCATACACACTATAATTAAATTAATAAAACATCTGAAATTTCTTGGAATCGTTAAATCTGCCACGTCGAAGTAAAAAGAAGGGGTTAAACGATCGCTACCGGGTTCGAAATCCAAGTATCCCCGCGCGAGGCCGAGGCTGTTCCGATTTCGGCACGCTCGGCAGGGTGTGTTCCACATTCGACCCGGGGCCGCGGCGTCGCACCGAAGGGTTACGGATGACACCGATAACGAAGCCCAAAGGGAATAGGCGTGTAATAATCTGCGACGGTAACCGAACGAACGCCGGCGTTGTCCCGCTTTCTCCGCGTTGCAGCCCCGTTAGCCAGTCCATTATGCCCGCCGGTGAAAGATAGCCGCATCGATCTAGCCGGGCGAGATGATGCCGCCGATGTAATTACTGCGACGACTCGGACACACTCCTCGGGCCCCCGTGTTGCTCGTCTTGCCGGCATCGTTAAGCTCGGTTGCAGTTAACAAGACCGATCGCCGGGATTCGATTTTCTATTTTACCGGACTCCGGCGGCGACGGCGGCGGCGTCGAGTCCCTCCTCGAGACGGGCCCCGATAAAACGGTGTCCTCCTGTCCGCGTGGCCTCGGGTACCGTTCCGCGCGGCAGATAACCACCGTTTCCGCATCGCGGGCTCCTTCGTACCTTTCTTTTTTTTTTTTTGCTTTACTCGTTTCCTTCCCGGCGATCTTTCTGAAACCGTCTCCTTCGCCGCGCGCGCGCGTCGCCGCGACGATTAGATCTTATGGCCGCTCGGAATAAATATCGCGTCTTCTTCCAAGCTAATTTTTCACCTAATTTTCGAACTCGTCGAGTTCGATCGAATGGAGAATCAAGATCGAATGATCTTGTCGTTTTGTTTAACTTCTTTCGATCGTATATATTCGAATGAAGACAGTAAATTAAGTATATGTTAACAAAGAAAATAGAAATGGCATCGGTGTCCCGATTTGTTTAAATTGCTCGAATCACTGCACGCGCTAACCGCGCCGCACTGTGCCGCATGAGGAACACGTTCTCCATATTGGAGAGCCGTTGAATTCGCGAACCTTTTCATTCTCTCGCGTTCACTCTGACGGCGAGCTTCTGGAAAGCACCGCGCCCTCCCCGTCTACTTCAATACCGGCTTCCTTCGATTCGGAAACGCCGCCATTGGAAAACGCGATTTCTTTCCGTATATTGGACGGCCCGCTTCGTTGCGAATAGCTTCTCTTTGTTGGCGGTTTTCGGCGCGGCACGTGCGCCTCGGACGACTTCGAGTCTCAGGTTCGCAACGATTGGTCCAGAGGCGCAGGTGTTTTGTTTTCAATGTGACCTGGCTTCTTTTTCGTTGTTGTTGTTGTTGTTTTCGGTTGCATGCTGCTTCTTCATTTTAGCCTCGAATGCTGATGAAACGTTTTGCCGCCTCGGTGCTAGCACAGTGATCGTTTTTGCGGCATGCTCGTTGACAGTCTAACGGCAACGACGATCGAGCGTTAAAGTGGCGGGTACGCGCGAGGAATTACAGTTGAATTTATTTCCGGCTTGGAAAACGTGACGAACTCGGCGAGACTTGGATATAACTAGACTGCGGATTATATGCGTTTATGGGAAAAATTAATTATTTAAATGCGAGACTTGCACTTCACTTGCGTGTCTTGAATTGACGTAGTTAATGTTAATTTTGTATAACGATCCACGGTCTAGTTATCTAGCAAATTCTTTCTAATTGTCCTTCAGCTTTTAAACAAGAATAGACAATTTGGGAAGAGAAGGCTCGAATAATCGTATCTCCTCTTCCCAAACTGTCCACTTTCGTTTATAAGTCGAAGGACAATTGAAGAGAATTTATTGTAATACGTATAATACTGACAGGAACATACACTCTAAGTAAATTAGTAAGTAAATAAGAAAGTAAAGGAAAATAAATAAATAAATAAAAGAAAATATATACCCGACTAAGTCCTTGTAAATAAGTAAATAAAAGAAGATATATGCTCGACTAAATCCTTGTAAATAAGTAAATAAGAGAATATATATACTCGAGTAAATCTTTGTAAATAAACGCAACCAATTGCGAGAAAATCTTTGCTTCAAACAAAGTAATATTACCGGATTGTTTCCAGCAAGAACAGTTATCTTCGTCTCTCTAAACAACTCAGCTAAAAGCGCGATCATGCTCAGAAATTTGTCAGATAGGCGAATCCCGTATTTCGCTAATTTCTTTCCAGCAATGTCCGCGAAAGTGCAACGCACACCCACACACACACACACACCTTCATCGTCCCGCATAAGTCTAGCCGGTCACCGATTCTCGTACCGTGAAAAAGCCCGCTTTGTGCGCACCGTTTCATTTTACTTACTTTCATCCAAGTGATCTCGAAAGTATAATATTGTTCGCCACAATGCTCGTTTCTCTACGATTTCCAGACTGTGGAAAAAAAAAAATAACAGAATTTCTACGTCGAAGATTCATAGCGTTAACAAAGATCGCGTTTTACGCAGTTCCTTCCGCGGATGATATCTCTCGAGAATACGGTATTGTTCGTCACAATGCACGCTTCTTTCCAGCTAACATGCTCTCTCCGCGGAACAAGCTTATCTTTAGTTGTAAATTGTTTTTACCATCGCAGCTGCACATTACATCCTTATTCCTAATTGGACCGTTTATCTTGAAAGTGACGTAAGCCAATTCTTCAAAAATAAGATATCACATAGTTTCCGATCAATTTACTGTAAACTTCTTATTTATATCTTGTTAATATTTTTAAAACACCAACGCCTTTGTTCAATTTAAAATTGACCAATAGAGGAAATAGCGTAGCGATTTATATAATCGAATTACGCGTTGTTAAATTAGTAAAAACATTGCCAGACTCGATGCAATGTAATTTCTATTTTCGAATCGACCAGTTAATCGATTAATCTTTAATTGTCTTAAAACAATGGAAAGCGGACTGTTGTACCACATTCGAAACGATCCAATTGTTTGTATTCCGAATCGGATCCCGCGCTGGCAGCGAGCATCGAGATCTGTGATCTGCGAGAGGAACGCGCCAACGATTACCCGCACCTTTTCGTCCGCGACCGAAGCCACGGCGAATCCCCGGTCCCGAAATGTTCCTCGAGAATTCTTAATCTTCCGGGAGATTTGGGGAAACTTCGCGGGCTCAAAGCTCTCGGAAATTGGCGCGCCTCTCTTTCGCCCGGGAACGACTTTCATTTCCTGTTCGTTGCGAAACCGGGAAAGATATTAGGTTTTATTGCGTTCCCGCGCTTTTGTTTGGTCCTGCGTTCCGCATCGGGAAAGACCGCCGGTGCTCTACCGCAGTTTTTAATCAGAACCGGCGCTCCGAAGTTTCTTTCGCGCTTATATTGCATCGCGGCACGAACTCTGACCTTGTCGTGCACCGAATTTCGGTGGACGCGTACAAGAGTCGAGAGTGGGGCAGTTTTGTGAACGGGTGACATTTTCAGGTGAGAGGTTAGTTGAAAAGGTGTAAGGTAAAAGGACGTCGACGTTTGGAACGAATAGGATCCGGATACAAATTTGTTACATAATATAATATATAATTAAAATATGACACTAATTCCTGAGCAATCTTGAATATTCATTTTTATTATAATATTCTTGAACAAATTGAATTTAATTAGAATGTTTCGAATGTGAAAGAGTTCTAATGCCACCCTCTATAATAAATATTAGCTTTCCAGTTTCGCTTTAATTAATTAAATTATTTTATCTATGTGAGGATTTTCATGGTCAATGTGTTAAATATAATATATAGATTTTCGATCATTCTTTTCATCCCTTTATTTTACCCCAAGTTTGCTGCAATCTTGTTTAAAAAGTTTCTAAATGTTGTTGAAGGGAATACAAGCTAGCAAGAATAGGCAGTCCGTTAATTACTCTTCGCATGCATGTCGCATCTTCCAATTAGCATAGGACTTAGCGAAAGACGTGCGGAGTGCTCGATGTAAGAAGAATATTCAAGTCGATGCGAAACACGAACAACGGGGACCGACTTTCGAAGTATCGAGGGTGGGGGGGAAGCTTAATAAAGGAGAAAGTGTGCGAAGTGGATGATTGTTTAATTACATCTTTTGGTATTGTCGTTACCGTGACAGTGAAAGTTCAACGTCACGTTACGAGGATGCATCTTTCGCGGCGATGTCGGAGTGAAACGTCTGCTATTTTTTCTGTTTCTAATCTACGCTCGGTTCTCGCTATCCTTTGACGACCAGATCGCAATTAAGCTACCATTATTTACTTCATTTTATTGGCAAACGAATTCGTAGAGTTTTTGTTTCTTTTCTTCTGTTTTGTAATGACTTTTCAGCTCTACGAAACAGTTCTATTCGCTTTTTCGAATAGTTCTAATCCGGAATTCTGGATTTAGGATGACGGTTCTTGGCGAGCGATGTTTTAATGAAAGAACCGCCACTTTTTTATTCATTCGTGTTTCTTACTCGAGGTTTATCTCTTTGCGGTGCAAATTCCATGCGGTTCTTGCGAAATTGGGAAACCGCAACCGCGTTGGAAACCTAAATTCCAACTATAAACTCGCGCGCATCGTGCATATATTACTTTTACGATCTTCCGGTTCCAGTTTTTCACGGTTAAACGAGGTTAGCGTGGAAAGTGCGACAGTATTATTAATATATATCATGAGAAAATTATAATTATATTATATTGTAATAATGTTATAATTACGACAATATTATGAGCATATCTAACCCTCTGTGGACCTGTGTAACTTCCAGGTCACGTGCCAATATATTTTGCCAAATAATTTGATTATTTTTACTAAAATAATTTTACCACATTTCATTATTATTACTATTATTATTGCTATCACTATTATTATTATTATCATTGTCATACTATCCTTATAATTAAATAACCGTCCATCACTTTCTTTTACCAGCGTTCTACTTTACGTTTCTATTTTTCATTTTCAATAGAACGTTTTTACAATAATAGTAAAAATCTTTTGCAACGAACAGGACCCAGATAAAACTTGTTCAATTTCCTTAATAATTTTAGCGCGTTCAAAATTGCATTTCTCTGATATCTATACGATATAATTCTATATATAATAGTTAACTGTCTTATTTTCTTTTCTTGTTAACTTATTTTAATTTGTCGCATTTGAAGCGGTTTCTGTCGACGGCTTCGATCGTGGCGCGCACACACAGCCGTCGTTTCGACGAATCCGGCTTACCTGCGCGACCAAGATCCCGCCATCGAAATTAGGTTCGCGTCGCGGCGGCGGCGGCGGCGGGTCGCATGCGCCCAAGAAAAGGGAGCACTTTCATTTCGGATTCATCTGTTGAAGTGGAGTCTCATTTACTTTAGAATCCCCTTCGGTAGTCTCGATTTACGCCGCACCCCTCGAAAGACTCGGCGCGTCACGCTCGCGCGAGCAAATTCTGAACAAATAGTTTCTTTTTTTCATGTTTGTTCAGTCGCGGGCGCCGTACGCGAGACGTTTGTTCTAATTAGCGCGCGCGAGGAGATTTCTCATTCATGCGCCGTCAATGATGGGATCGATTACGATGGTCACGCCGTCGTCGTACTTGTCTCTCTTCTTAGTTGTTTCACTTAATTGCAATTCGCGCGGGTTGGAACAAAACGGTGTTTGTAAATAAACATTCTTATCTGTTATTTTATTTTTATCGTGGCTAATTTTTAATGGCGGTGAGATTATCGTCGTTGAGATTATGGTGTTGATTTTGCTGGAAACATTTGCGAATATTATTTATCAAAATTATTTATTGGAAGTGTTTGTCAAGATTATTTACCGGGGTTATCTTATCAAGATTAGCCATTGGAATTATTTTATCGAGATTACTTACGGAAATATTATATTATCGAAGTTACTTATTAAAATTATCTTATCAAAATTACTTGTGGAAATTATTTTATTAAAGATACTTGCCAAAATTATATTATCAAAATTACTGGTCAAAATTATTTTATCAAAGATACTTATTGAAATTATTTTATGAGAATCATTCATCGATATCACTTTATTAGAATAAATAAAGATAGTAACATTTATACCTTGTAATTGCATTTTCGACGTATAAGTGTCTCATTTTATAAAAACAGTAGACTGCTGCATAGCAATCCATATTTTTAGGTATTAATGAAGTTCACCAGAGACGGTGAAATAAATGATGCAAAGCATCGATTTTCGTACGGTGAATAAAGAACGAGTTACGCTATTTTCAATTGTTCCGGTCCCCAGCCATACAAATCTAATTTCGGTTGCATTATTAAACAGCGCTCGAAGGTAATAATCCATATAGCACTGCAACAAAGATAAAAATGCGATTCCATGAAATATTTTCTCCTCTTAAAATGCAATATTAATAATCCGACTGGAGTATACTTTCTTGTTCTCCGTGCTCTCTTACCTTTCGGTTTCTTTACGCGAAGTTATGGTCGTGCACATTTATGAACCGTCACGATTTTAATATAATATATGGATGAAGAGATGTATAAAATATCTTGAGCATTTATATATATATATAATAATTACGATGGGATGTGTAAAATTAGTAATTAAAATTTAATATAGCAGTTTATTAAAATTTATTATTACGATTTATTAAAATTTATCATTACAGTTTGTTAGAGTTTATTATTACAATTTATTAAAATTTATTAAAACATGTATCTTTATTAAAATTTATTACGACTTAATATCAGAACATATAAGCAATTCTTGTTATAAATTACATCCTTCATATGACAAACCTCTGTATAAGTTAATTATTCTATAATTTTACCCTGACCTTAAAATACCTGTTTGGGCATATTTAAACGAGAGCGCGCCAACATCAAATTGTTTAAAACTTAAATCCCCGATGTCAGCTTCCCCGGGGGAAGTCAATGGCCGCAAATATCGTTAATGCGGATGTTTGAAAATTTCCTATTAAAAGTTTCGCGCATTCTCCGCGCGTATGAAAGACCGTAATAAAACGAGCGTAATTAGACCAGGGTATACCGGCGCGTCTTTTGCAAACTTTCCCCGGGCAGACAGCGCACGGCCGGCGTTTTATTCAGCGCAGCTGGCTCTTTGATGCGCGCATAATCGGGATTTTTCACCTCTCTCGTTTTCGCCGCGCGCCGCGTTCGCAATCGCGCGGCCGCGCGGGATAGATTCGCGGCCGTTCGGCGACGAGAGGTGGACCGGTTCGACGATGAACCGATACGTCGCCCGAACCCCGCTCGAAAATTCATAAGGTCAGTTTCCGAGCTTGGGGCACGACGTGAACGACGATCCACGCCGCGCTTTTTAGTCGAACACGCAATTCCGTATCGATCGGGTGGTCGGTGAACGCCATAAACAGAGCGGGAAGAAATGATCATTCTACCACAAGGCTTCGCATTACGTGGACTGAGGCGCTCTCCGGTGGTTTATATATTTTAAGCGACGTTTATAATTACACCGCGCGTCCTCGATTTCGTTGACCGTTCCATAGAATGTCAACCTGAATGGGCTCGAAAATATTGGAACGGCATTCCTCCACGCTATGCCGGCAATAGACGTTTCGAAGGCATTTCGTTACGTTTACTGTGACGTGCGTAATAATTATAGACTTTGTTTTTACTTTTGTTTGAACAGAAATTAAAAAAAAAATTGTATTAATTCTATATTTTATTATTTCTATATTTTACTATTTCTAATATAAAGAGGTACAAACGTGATGTTTTGTTTTTGTTTAGGCGTCATTCAAAATAATAATTTACTTTGAATAAAAATATTAAAAAATTATTAAAAATCGTACGAAGTATGTGAATCGAATCATGCCACTGTTATAAAATGGTAAAATAATAGTAAAATAATATAAAATAGTAAAATAGTATAAAATAAGAAAATGTGCTCTATAGAACGAAATCTACATTTTTGTATATTCTGACCACAGTTAACGGTAGTTATGCAATTTCGTACGTTGCACAAGTTTTTGGTGTTGCACTATTCTTATTTCGCTGAAAATCAAGCTCGATACTGTACCGACGGCAAAAAGCCTCGGAACTTTCGTTTCTGCAGAAATTCAATTTTCTTTTTCCCTCGCGAACCGTGCACTTTTTTCTCTCTCTCTCTCTCTCTCTCTCTCTGTACAATCCGAGCCATCAGCTTCGTTACCAACCATTGTTCAGTCGAACCAGCTGTTAAGAATCATTGACAATGAGTAACAACATCGAATAACTAATTTTCTAACATAATATTCTTCTTTTGTATTTCTATGCGATTTGTTATTCTATATTCTTTTATATCGTTTATTATCATTCTATATATCTGTTTAATTAATTGCTAACCTATATTTTTATATGACTTTTTATTAATCGATATTTCCTTATAAATTGTCATTATTCTGTATTACCATGCAATTCATTATTACTCCAGATTTTTGTATAATTTGTTATTCTTGTACATTGCTACGTTTAATTTTTTATTTTTCTACATTTTTATACGATTTATTGTTATTTCGTATTTCTTTACAATTTATTACTGCGCTGTATTACCATATAATTTACATATAGCTACTAATAGATGCGAAGAGACTCATCAGGGTCGTTGCTCAAAGCATTTCTACCGGCTTGCACCTTGCTGCTATAGCACTGGCGAGGGACAACAGAATTCCATAAAGCGCTCATGAATAAACAATAGCAGAAACTGTTCTTTTACGGTGCTGGCTGCGCGAACGCTGACAGTAGTAGCTATCTTCCAGGGAAGTCGGAGAGCGTCGGCGATAGAACGGAAGCGTGGAACGAACGGCGAGCTAAAAAGGGTTACGGACCGCTCGTCTTTCTCCTTTCTCTTTCTCTCTCTTTCTCTGTTTCTCTCTCAGTTAACTCTCTTTATTTCTCTTTTCTACTGTTTCTCACTCTTTCACTCTTTTCTCTGTATTCTCTCTCTCTCTCTCTCTCTCTCTCTCTCTCTCTCTTTAGTTATCTCTCTCCATTTGTTTTTCCTTTTATTTCTCACATTTTCGCATTCTTTCTGTCTCCTTTTATTTCTTTTCCCTCGCCCCCCTCTCTCTCTCTTCCTCTCTTTTTAAAAAATCTCAGCTATACGTTGCAATGAAGATGATTTCATATCACACATGTTCTTCGACATTTCAAGATTTACACATGTTCCCCGATAACTTTTATCCACGTTCGTTGAAACAATAAATCTCGTTCTCCGTGCACCTCCCTATCGGCGCGCAGTCCACCATCAATTTTCTTCCAAAACAAGGAACAAAAATGTCCTATAACGAGCGTTCGTTTCTACGTCATCCGAATCGAGAAACAGTTTTAAAAATACAGGATGAACACGTGGCTTTTAATTTGAAGTTAATTAAAAGTTTGACGGAAAAATCACAACCGTGTTCCCGGAGTAGAAGATTTGTTATTTCAGCAAACGTCGATGGAATTTAACGAGCAGAAAAAAGAATTATGTAGCTTGGAATGTGTTAGAATATGTACGGAAATTGAGGACGGGTTTTATTAATGTTTTACGTTGCGGAAGTATTGCCGAAAGTCACTTTTATTTTAGCGGTCTATTCGAGGGTCTCTTGTTAATTCTGTTGCTCTTGCTTAGGGCTTTCTCTCTCGCTCTCTCTTTTCTCAGTTATTTCTCTCTCTATTTGTTTTTCCTTTTATTTATTTCTTTCTCTTTTTTCGTCCCTCTCTCTCTCTTTCTCTCTCTCTCATATATGCATTCTTCTTGTATTCTTTCGTTCGCTCTAGTTGTTTCTAGTGCTCTCTCTCTCTCTCTCATTTATATATATGCAATCATCTCGTTTTCTTTCGGTCTCTCTAGCTGTTTCCCTCTCCCCCCCCTCTCTCTCTCTTTTTCTCTTTCCGTCTTCGTCTCCCTCCTCCGCGTACGTCCGCTCCCGTCGGTCCGCATCGGCAACTAAAACAGGCGAGTCCGGCAAGCATTAATTTCTGTTCCATATTTCTTCTCTCTCCTTCAGACGGGGACACCCTCTCTTCCGACCGCTTGGCTCGTCGCCAAATTCTCTGCCTTCTCTTTTTCGGGCCCTCTCCCCGCCGCACCGCCGCGCGCTCATTTGTTACCCCCGTTTTCGTTTTATTCTTTTCGTGCGGCGCCCCCCGACCCCGGTGTTCCCGTCTTTTTGTACGTTTCTCCTCTCTCTCTCTCTCTCTCTCTCGCGGGTTGAACACGATTACGCAAGCCTCTACGCCGGCGGTATACAGGCCGCGAACCGAGGGGGGTGGTGGAGGATAAAGGCGGCTTTCGATTTGTTTTATCGACGGCGTCCTCCGCCATTTTGTTTCGCGCCCATTGACGAGGAATCGTCGGCGAAAGCTCGCCGACGCGCCGCTTACGTGGGATCGCGACAGAAGGAAACGAGGGGAATTCGATGTCGCCAGCAGGTCGATAACCCTTGCCCGCGACTTCTCCGCCAGGCCCTAGAAGACGCCGCGCCGATGTCGTCTCGGGAGCGATTAGCTCCCGAACGCTGACGTCCCAAGGGGGTTAAAGTTCCGCGCGAAATTTAACCCTTCGCGCCGCTCGCGGCGACGACGAGGCATCGTTGAAAATTGTTACGTCGGGTCTCGAAATAATTTCATCGATTCATTTTATCAAACATATATTTGTGTTCACAAAAACTACAATATTACAAGCGTGATCGTTTCGTCGGTCGCAAAAGTTCATTTCGTACGTATAAAATGCGCCGGGTTATGTTGTATAAACTGTTATAAATGGTTATATTATGTTATATAAACTGGAAATAACGTGGGTCGGTAAAACTGTTTGAAATTTTGCGTTCATTCGGCTTCGAGCGCAAAGGGTTAATTCTGGTCTGTCGCCTGCAAAATGGTGTTTCGCTTGCGGAACTTGCACCTCACCGTACATGCACCCCTTCGTGCGATTTTTATATTACAACGCGTCTATTGATTTTTTATATAAAGAGTATACCATCTTCGAAAGAAAGCCGTGCTCGCGTGTGTCTCGCTTTTAAAACTTGGAAAATGCAATTTTGTCGCGCAGCTGTTTCACGCGTTTGCTAATTTCATCGCATTCATGTGTAGGTTATGTTTCATCCTAAATTAGATCATTCGTTAGAATATAATTTCAATGGTAATCTGAATGTAATAAATTCATTCGTTTGTTGATCGAATGGAGAAGTTTTTTACATTATAAATTTTCAATGTTTTTGAGGTTAAAGTAGGAATTGATGCCATGTTGAAATTTCTATTCAGTTGAGCGAGGTATATTATTTATTATTACATGGTATACATTTAATAATAATATACATAATATGCATTATATAATATACATTACGTAATATACATTTTATAATTAGTATACATAATATGTATTATATAATATACATTACGTAGATATACATTTGTTTTATATCTGTAAAAGTAAGGAAAATATTTCAGTGTGCAAAATGCGAAATGAGTGCTTAGTATATCTGGGGCAGAGTGTAAATTCACTGAAATGCCTGGTTAATTGGGTGTCGCGAGTTATCCTGTCATCGGGGAATATTTCCGTAATGGGGGTCGCTTATCACGAGACCTCAAGTATCACGCGTTATCGAGAACAGCTCGAGGTATCCGACATTTGTCACGGATAAGACGAGTTAGCTCGGGGTTCTACAAGTTGTCTCTGCACGCACAGAAGGTGCACCTGAGACACTTGACCTTCTTGGTTCACAGGTTAAGAGCACATTACGTGTATCGATCTGGTAAAGATTTCGTCCCACAGTAACGTCGTAAAAATACTGTCAGAACGTCGCAATAACTTGACTAAATTGTTAAACGAACCGTTAAACAATGTGTTAAACGAGGCCGTGGTTGAACGAAATAACTATAAAAGTACAACATAAACAAGAACGTGGTTAATTTTTTTGGCTATTATATTATAATATATCGTACTATAATATTATTATTATATATTATATCATATTATTATATTATATTAGATCATATTATATATTAGAATGCGACAGAGTTATAATACCATTCACTATAACAAATTATAACTTCTCGGATTCATTCATTAAATTGCTTTGATCTTGGGGGAACCATAAGGATTGTAAAACATGTGTGGAATCTTTCCATATATATTCATCCACATTCAAAAATAGACGTACACGTATTAATTTAAATAAAACAAAAAAGTTAATTTATTTTTAAATATAAAATATGTGTGGAGAATGATGAAAAATGTTTGTTTTATGTTATACGAAGATTCACTTAACCCTTTATAATGAAATATATATTATTACTATATACATGTAATATCTATAATGCAAAATATATTAATCCTTATTATTATTATTATTAATCAATTAATCAAAAAATTATCTTAATGAGATGAGCAAGACCAGTTTAATGTCCACAATTTACAAAACTTCCCGAGAAAAGATTACAAAAATCCGACGCGAGTTGGTACGGTTATCCGGGGTGCAATCGTGCTTCAGAATCTTGGAAAGCGCGCGGCATTCAAAGCCGAGGAGTATTCTGGCTGGGAGTCCTCATTGGTATCGGCTGCGAACATGGAAGGGGCTCGAAATCGACGGTCTCGAGTGTCGTCCCGGCGCTGGTATCCTCTGGTTTAACAATACACCCCTGTCTCCCCGCCTGTCTCCCACCCACTCTCTCATGCTCTCTCTCTCTCTCTCTCTCTCTCTCTGGTTCTCTCCTTCTCTGTCTCCCTCTCCAGCACGCGGTATTGATCGACGAACACCGGTAGCCAAGTCGGGAGGTCTCGGTGTTGGGTTCCGCGTCCATACATACGTGTTCCGATTCCGTATCTCGCGATATCACAGCGTGCGCGCACCCATCTGCCAATCTTTTATTCCATTCCGTACACATCGGCCGGGCCGAATCCTCTGCGTCGGCAACCGCTGCTCCCTCGGCCCCCTCGCGGACTGACTGGCCCATTGACTTCGATCGCGCGCTGCCAATTACATACCACGATCCATTGCCAGTTTCGCGTTCCTTTTTTATTAACCAACCAACGACATACACACACACACACACCGGCGCGTACA
The DNA here is from genome assembly GCF_028453695.1 of Augochlora pura. Classification (NCBI taxonomy): domain Eukaryota; kingdom Metazoa; phylum Arthropoda; class Insecta; order Hymenoptera; family Halictidae; genus Augochlora; species Augochlora pura. The sequence continues at coordinate 2,331,146 of NC_135779.1, forward strand.
GAACTTCCATCGGTGGGGGGCGGATGTGTGGGTCCGACTGATCCAATTTTTCTGGCCGTGTGTTTAATAGCGGGCCGCTGGTCGCCTGCTTGTTGCTAGATTCTTCCTTTCACCCTTTTCCGAGTCGGGCGAGGATATCTCGTTGTCGGATGTCGTTGAGAAAGTGTTGTCTTTTTAACACGTCGCATAAATGCTAGGTTTGTTTCTGAGGTCTTTCTTATAATTTTTTAGTCAAGTGGATAGTATAACATAATTTTGATACATCCTTTATTATAATAATAAGTGTTATATAAGTGTATAATAATAATAATCGTTAATGATACTAAAGCTTAATATATATTATATAATATATAGTAATAATATATATATTACATTACAAGAGTTAATAATGAAAATACAAATAAGAGTGAATCTTTGTGTAACGTAAAACATGATCGACATTTTTTCGTAATTTCCTATACATGCTCTGTAACATTTAAAAATCGATTTTTTTTTTTGGATTAAATTTAAGACTTTAGATTTTCATGTTATGTACAAAATTCCAGTATCAAGAATATCCTACTTAATCTTCTTAGCTGGTCTGACCAATGCAAGGATTTTCTACTTGCGCCGACGTTCGCGGTCGCTGCGACATTACGGAAACATTACGAGAATCTAATTCATATCGCAGCACTGTTCAGACCTGCCAAATTACAACAACAAAGTAATATCTATTTCACTTCTATTTCTTGGAAGCTATAATCTTATAATTGCAAGGGGTTAAACAGAATTCACAAATTTTTTTATATTACATAGATCCTCGCTATAGCTACATTGTCCATTAATTTTAATTCGTCGGTTTCGAACAAATGACCGCGAAATAGCTAACAAATAATAATCTTATTAAATATAAATATTATTCCCTTCTTTCAAGCCGGAATAAAATTTGTTCCTCCTGTCATCGGTATTTAACCATAAATGTAGACAAACGGAATAAATATTTTTTCGTTTCCTTCTAAGATATTATTACAATAGAAGAAGTGCTCATCCTTGTAACTATGATGAAAATAGTACGGCAAGGGGTTAACAGGTGTACGCAGCAGCGTGTGTCTACTTGCTTTATATTCCCGGCGGTGGAAGCGATAAAACGCGATTCTAAAATTCATTTTACGACGGAGAGCCGAATATAAGCTGAACTGTTGGGGTCTCTGGCAATGGGCTACCGCTTCAGCGATATTAAGCTCGCATCAGCAAACGGTCGTGGAACGAAGCGGCACGAGACGAAGTCAGAGGAACACTTCGGTGTCGAGCCAGCGGAAAAAGAAAAACGAATAAACATATTCGCGTGCTCTCGAGGCGCGGGTTCTTTTTGCTAACAATCCACTCGCCGCGGTAAACCGCGCGCCACGTGAATCAGTTGAACGCGGCGCCGCGAGTGGAGGCGCTCCTTATAGAATCTTAAGATCGGCCGTTTATGTTGAATGGATTGTACGGTCGGTTGTCGTGCGCCTGCGACGTCCCGGCTCTTTCCAATGACGCGATTCTCTCACTTTCCTCTCCTCCCACTCTGTCGCTCTCTTTCTCTCCTCTTCGTGTCTCTGTCTCTCTCTCTTCTCTCTACGTGTCTCTATCTTCCCCTTCTCCCTCTTCTCTATACGTCTTTACCTCTCCGTTCTCTCTCTTTTTCTCTCCCTCTCACTCTCTGCGTCTCTATTTCTCCTTTGTATCTCTCTTTTTTCTTCCGCTCGCTCTCTGCATCTCTATCTCTGTTTTGTCTCTCTATTTTTTCTTTCTCTCTCTCTGCGTCTCTATCTCTCCCTTCTCTCTTTCTTCTCTCTCTCTCTCTCTCTCTCTCTTTTTCTCTCTGCGTCTTTATCTCTCTCTTCTCTCTCTTCCTCTCGCTCTCTGCATCTCTATCTCTCCTTCTTTTCTCTTTTCCTTCTCTCTCTCTCCGGTTCTCTCCGAGTCTCCGTCTCCCACGCTCTCCTCCTCTCTCTCTTATTTCTTGCCGGGCGCGTTCACGAGTGGATGACGCTGGCTCCCAAGCATTCGCATTATGCACACTGCTAATCTCCGGCTTGATTTTAGTACAAAGCGAAAGTAAAGTGTCGGTTGTTTCGAGCCTGGCGACGAGTGCGCGCCGCCGTTCGCGTTTCCATCGCGAAAATGCTCTTTCGACGCCGCCGCCGCCGCGACGCTATAATAAATTTCCACCGGGAGAAACGTGCAAACACTTGAAACCGATTCCGTAAATCTGGCTACGAGAACGCGAATTTAGTTCAACGAAAGAAACGTGAGAAAACAACGGATTATTGTTGTTCCAAGTTTCTTTGAACGCCGTCGCTGAATTACGGTCTTGTAAGAGGGATATGGTCGATAGAGATTTTCTATTTGTATAAATATAAAATTTGTGTAAATATCGTATGTTATCGAAGTCATTGGCGTTCGGAGAAGCGTCGCGGTTAGATAATGTTTACGTGATAATGATAATAATAAATTAATAATACAGCGTGTACCAAAAGTGAATCCTTAGATGTATTTGAAGTAACTTTTTCCTTAGCGAAAATGCAATCCGCGGCTCCGTTTAGGAGTTATTAACGAAAAACGCGGACAATGAGCGGTCGAAGCGCAGTTCCGCCGATTGGGTGGGCTGCCTTGCGTCAGCCGATCTTGCCTCTCATTGGTCACCGTTTGTCGTCAATATTTCCTAAAGGAGGCTTCGAAGAAAATTTTTGTAATGGAAAAAGTTGCTTGGATTGATCTCAGGAGACCTTTATTTCCCAATTGAAAGTGACTTTCGGTACACGATGTACATTATCGATACATCGTCGGGATCAATAAGATGCGTCGACGGGCACGTCTCTTAGCCAGCTTCGCTGTAGGCGCGTCCACCGTTTCGCCCAAGTCAATGCATAAAGAGGCGGTTCGTAAAACTCGCGAAGCATTCCCATCAAAGTTGGTCTACCGTGGAAGAAGCTCCCGATAAATCATGCGATCGTTTGCTCGTACACCGCGCGGATCGTCTGGCCGGGATCGGCCCAGCTCCTCCGTCGACGTTCCTCTCGCCGGTTCTATGAATACGTGTGCGCCGTCCTTCGACGGTGTTACGGAACTGCTCGGCTGCGAAGGTGGGCCAGCGTTTCCGGCTTATTTGCGAAACCCTCTCGCGCCCCGTGCCAACGGCCATTTATCTCGTCACTGTGCGCCGCAACGAAATTGTGTGCCGCATCCCAGGTTTTAGCGGAGTGCCGCTTCGCGAATCGATTCCGCTCGCCTCGCCCTCTACCCCCCACGGCACACCACCTGCACCACGTACCTTACCCGTGTCTGTACCTGTCTCTCTGCGGTCGCGTGAGCGCGCACGAGTGCCGGCCTGCGCCACGTGAAAGGAATCTGGAGAAAGGTGTATAGGAGACCCGGCGTGTAACACACGGCTGTCCGTCCCCGGTGAATTTAGAAACACTGTATTCGATGTTCACGTAACCGTTTCGCCGTTTCGTGATATCTGTAATTGTTACACCTGGCCGTAGCCTAACTTGGCTCCCGCGTCCGACGATCCGCGGCCGCGCTATCACACCCGGATCGAAGCGATCAAGATCGATACGCCGCGGAGTAATCAAAACCGTGATTAAAATTTTCCTAACGGAGACTCAATGATTTTTACAATCGACTAATTATGAGAGTGGCGCAAGTCGCTATCGGAGCCCATAATTACGTGTATTATTTTAGCCAAATTCGCTTGAAACGAACTTTTATATAGTCAATAAAATATTCATTGCAATATTATATTCAAATAAAATAGGAACTTTGTTACGTGTTAAATAAATTTTTTACAGTTGTTTACCTTATCCAGTACCGTGTATCTATCGAACAGTAGGGTATACAGTAACACTTTCAATTGTACTAGAATTGATGACGATCCTATACTCCTGAGAAGCGATCTATAATTCGTGTACGTTTCCATTGCAAAGCACAAAAGTCACCCCATGAGGGTGGAAGCACGATCACGCTTAAAATGATAGAGTTTGTTCAAACGAGGCAAAAAGAATGGTTAATTCATGAGAATATGTATTTATATAAATGAACAAATATGGATATTTATATATTATATATTATTTCTATGCACATTTATTTATTTAAATAAATGTATCTTACATGTTTAATTATATTATATCACATATCTTATATATATAATTATATTACATTATATATCTTATACATATTCGAAACGACGGACGGGGTTAATTTTCCAAGGGTAATTCGTATTAAACCCTCTCGACCTCGACGAAGACGCCGAGACCCCTCGCTCGATGGGAAGATTCTCTCCCTCGGAACGCGGGGCGAAACTAGGTCGAATATAACGGATACAAAAAGCAGTGGGTCGCCGGGACGGCGAGGGTGACACACCGACAAGGGGACGCGTGTCTTTTCAATGCTTTCCGACGCGTTGAATAAGGGCGTGTCGTTATCAGGATCTCTCGTGACTGGACGCGCGATTGTTCGGTAGCGGATGAAATTCCGACCGGGGGAAACGGAGGGGGTGTAGCCGACGTTAATCTGCTCGGAGATCTTTGGCGAAAAGTTAGAGGCACGGGAACGAAGCCACTCGATAGACAGGGGTGATCGAAGAATCCTACCGCGGCCAAGAAACATATCCCCTTGGCTATTGTTCGCGCGAAGTTGTTCTTCGGAACTAATTTTCGGAGAATTGAGAATTGATAGGTTAAGGATTTTATGCACGCGTGTGACACGAATGAGAATTTAGGTGTTGAAACGTTGGATGAATTTTTCAGTATTTTTATATTGTTTTAGGTTCATTAGACTTGTTGGAAAAATAATTAAATCTGTGTTTTATTAGAGTTGGTTGTGATTTAAGTGGAGCATTTGTCTATCGTCTATTTTATTTTTTATATTTATGTATATTATATAAATATCTTGCAAATATTATGTATATACACGAAAATGTACGAACAATTTGCAAAACGGAATAATTATATCTTAAAATTCGGTCTAGCAGCCTGAATTATATTTCAATTGCCAGAAATTCTAGTTTATAGGTTAGCGATGAGAAATTATGTTTTTGAACCTTTTTTATTTTACTTAATTTTTATATATACTTTATACAATTTATGTATTTATAAACATTACCATTAAAACTACTTCATTATAGAAGGACAATAAACATTAATTAATTATTTAACTCAGGTATCGATCAGTAGGCGAAGGTCAGTCGGTATTTTTTTTTGAACGAACACGTAATCGTTCGCAATATAAAATAGTACATTATATAGTCTTCGTTATTAGTCACGGACTGTTTGCATTTGTCTGGCGGTGTTAATGCAAAGTGGAACGTATAATTCTTCTACTCGTGGCGGAAGTTCCTATACCCGACTAAAAGTTAATAAAACGCGGCTTATACACGTTCACAGAGCTAAATGCATCGCGATAAACGATTTTCAATCTTGTTTCTTCGTCGGACAGAGCCAGACGGTTGAAAATATTTTTGCATGCAACGATGCTTTCACTTAGGCTGCGCATAATTACGGAACGCCGATTTTCCAGCGTATCGTGAAACTTCGCGCACCCGAAGAATTTAATGGTGTAATCGGAAAGAGAATGTTTAAAGCTGCGAAACGTGGCGCGAAGATAATTAACGCACCGGGGCATCTGCTTTAAAACAATTTTTAAAATAGATTCTATGCTGGGAGTCGTAATAAATAAATGAAAGTCGTTTCCATATATGCGATTTCGCTGACACAGGAGAATGCTATCGGCAAGTAATTTTACAAGAACCTTAGAAAACAAATTTTCCTAGTTAAAGATTTTTAATGGAACCATACACTTAACATATTCGATAAAATTATTTAGACTTTTATTTTTACATTTTCGTACACGTATAGGTAGAATAAAATGAAAATAAATAAATAAAATAATATAAAAATTTGTCAATTTGTAAACAAAGTGGCGCTTTTCTTCGATTAATTATAATAAATTGAAAATAACCTAAATTCCTCCGTCTTCATTGCGCTGTAATCGCGCTCGTCTACTTCCGCCATAAATACCTAAAAATAACAATTTTATTCAAAAATAGCCTCCGATTATTCTACGCCGACCTAACAGTTAGATTCTCCTAAATCCCATGGAACAATGCCTAGAAACACGTTTTCGGTTTTATCGCGTACGCCGCGTTACAAATACGGATGTAATAAAACGACGCGCTTGACCCAGATACGGCGTCGGCGGCGGCGGCTTGCAAGAAAAAATCTCCCACGAAATCCGCGATACGTGGTCGTGTACGCGAAGCAACCGGAACTCACCGCGTGCCTTAGAGTGCATTGAAGAATCGTTACATCGTGTTTCGGCCGTCGAAAGTCGAACAACACACGACGGTGCCCGCCGACAATGGAAATTGTGGGAATCGATAGGGGTCAGCCGTGACTGAGCTGCGCGGCGACGCAGCTTCCCCGCGAACGGTGTCGCTTTGTGGAACAATATTTCCGCGTTGCATGGGACATATTACGTACTTATTTACCCAGTTGCCGAAGTGGGTGAAGCGGCTGGAAAGCGACGAAGTGCGGTTCTGGACGGACGCGATGCATTCGCTCGCGGGAGAACGATTGCGTCGGGTGTGAAGAGCTACAGAGAAAGTGAGAGAAATTAAAGAGAGAGATAGAGAGAGAGAGAGAGATGAAGTGACAGTACCAAAGTACTCCAAGACACGCGCACGAACGGAAATAAAGAGAACACCGTGTATGCGCCAGTCGAGGAACTCGAAGGCCGAACGAGAATCCGCTGCGTGTGGGCGCTCTTCAGCTTTTATGCCCACGTGTATCCGCGACTATTAGCCTAACCACGTGGCAGCGCATGCAGTCGGTCGCGAAACTCTTCCTGTAATTTCGTCTCAACCCTTTGCACTCGAGACTGTTTTAATCCCGATACAAAGGCATGCGTTTTTACCTACGGTATCTCCATCTGACACGTCTTTATTCGACGCATATGGAATTGGACGTGTATACTTGTGGAAGATAATTTGTCGAACGCTCCTGCAATAATCGAACTATAAAACAAACAACTAAATAGGAAAGGAATAAAACCGACGCTGTTTCCATTTAATTATCTAGCACTTCGCGGGCAACAATGATGGTCCTATCTCGTTGCTTCATTGATCGCGACACGGGGCATTATTGAAGCCCAGCCTTGAGCCATTTCGATGTCGATATCGTTTCATTATACACGATTTCGAATAGCTAGTATATCGCGCGGTGCACAACTTTCAAGGTGGCTCCGATACATCCCGGTTTTCTTTGATGTGTTCAATGCCGACACTTGTCGCGTCCTCAACACTAAAATTACCAGACGCGTCGGATTGACCTACTTCAAATCGTTCGACCGTTTTACGAATGACCGAGCAACGGAGACGACTCTCGAGGAAAGTTTCTGGTCGTTCTTCCGCAACTGAAAATTTATAAGAATCTCGGCGAACGAGCTGCCGTGATTCTGGTGGCGTGGTAATCGGTTTGGAAGTTCTTTCGTTGAACCTTTTTAAGCACAGTGTCCGGGTTCCAAGCAGCAACTCGAATGCCTTTGATAAAACTTGAGTGTCTGCGAGAAATTTGATCGCTTAGGTATACGAGATTAAGCCTGAAAAATCGAACGTAAGAGCGCCCTCGGGCTTGCACGCGTTATGATATAATCGCAACATCGGGCACCGTTTCGAGAAGAATTGCGCATCTGGCGACCGTAAACGCTTCTAAATAGAAAGCTGATATTTACCATGATTGGCCTGGCTATCGTAAAAAGTGATTGCGGGCGAGCAACGTAAGCAAATAGGTGCCCGCGACCGGTTGGACACGTAGAACGTTTGCGCCAGAACGAAGAATGTATGATTACACGTTCCTCGCATCTTCCTACGGCGCGCGCGTGCAAGCATTCGCATTGAAACCGCGGAGAGAAGACGGGATTATATTTTACTTTGAAAACGGACGAGAATTCGTGATTAATTGTAATAAATGGAAACGAATTCTGGTGAAATATTGGGTCCTTGAATAAGTTCTCGCTGTTTCTCAAAAAGACAGTATTAGTAGTACTCCGTGCATTGAATTTCTTATGGCGACTCGTGGGCAAGAAAGTACTGTATGTTATCTTAAATTTCAGTGCACGATTGTTCACTATAGTGTCAACCACGTGTTTGTTTATCGGTTCTAAAGATGTCTACTTTTGTGCCGAAGAAAATGATTTTACGGGGAATTATATTTCACCACTTGATGCAAAGTAGTGCAATAAAAGAAGCGCATTGAATAACTGTTTTGTCGCGCACGGCGGACGGACAATGGTGTCCCATCGAAAGATGGTTCCCATCGAAAAGCCTGTGAAAATGGAAAAGACCGCGACGCGTTTCCTATCGTCCGGCCACGCGTTTCGAATTCGTACGAACGATGGAAAATCCGGTAAAACATTCTGCGCGTTTAAGCCCAATTAATTAGCGGAGAAACGGGGCAGCCCATTATTTTCGCATTTTTGTTGCATTAGCACCTTCCCGTTCACGGTATAAATGAAACTATAATAACGCCGGTTGCAAAAGAAACGCGCGCACGTAATAATCCTTTCGCTTCTTCAATTTCGCAATGTAACATTCCTTCCGGCGCGAATCGATGCACAAAAAATATCGGAGGAGCAAAATCGAAATTATTTCGCTCGAAGTAGTCGAAAGATATTGTTCGATAAAATATCGAGACGGTAGATCGGTTTTTTAAACGATCAAATAATTACGGAACGCGGTAAAAGAAAGTCTATCGTCGGTGTTTAGAAATTTTTAAAAACTCGCAGAAATGGCATAATTATTTTTTATAATGATTTCCGTACGATATTTTTAGATTTCGATAAATTGTAATTCAATTAATTGTAGATTTTGATAAATTGTAATTCGATAAATTGTAATTCGATAAATTGTAATTCGATAAATTGTAATTTGATTAATTGTAATTAATGCGGATCGAAAAGTACACGCGTTTATGGTTTCAGCGTGTTTCGTTTGCAGCATCGCGGCGCTGTTTGCTCGCGGCTCTTTATTTTACATAGCGAAAATAATTGCGCCCGGGTGACGTTAATCGCTTCATTCTCCCCGCGACGTATTACTTTAATGTGTTTCGTTGCTCTCGCGCGTCAAAGGAAGATGACTTTCGCGTTAATGGTCCCTGAAATTGGATTAACATCGACTCCGAACGCGACTCCTTGCTACGCGCAACGTTATTGCGACTTCGATATATCATTAAAGGGTAATGGCCACCGTCGGTCTAATGACGATACTAATTTTTTACGTTCCATAACACGACGTAACCCTATACCCACCGAACAACTACAAGTTTCCATATTTTATTGGAGAATGTCCGGCTACTCTGTCACCTGCAAACTTATTCCAAGAAAGATTAATTGTATTTCATTTTATGCCTATTTAAATCGCTTAAATCTTGGCCTGTGATTCGATGCATTTTTAATGTTACAATTGTTGCTTTGTCATACTTTTATTAATACCTTGAACATCGTGTAGAAATGCTATCATATTTCTATTATTATTAATTATTACATTAATACATTTCTATCGTTACTATATTAAAAATAATATAATTAATATCAGCGAAACGATGCGATTTAATTTACAAGAAGCTTCGTCAAAACTTTCATTTGTTTCGCTTAACCTTTGCACCACCGTCCTCATAGTTTTTGATAAAATTCCAACAAAAGATCGCGTTCCCAACCTTTGGCCTTCGTACTGAAATCTCGACGAACATGATCAATTGCGACAGTCGAATCGAGCACATCTCTCGGAAGCTGCTTGAATAACAAATGCGGCGGAGCGTCGCGGAAATGCCGGTACCCAAAAAGACGAAAATGGAGTGGGGGGTGGGGGCACTTGGCATAGATCAATCGAATAATAAATCCAACCGCGATATTTCAAAGGCCAAAGTGAATTTCGTGCGCAGCGGAGAATTCCGATGCGCGACTAAATTGTTCGAATGTGTCACGATAGCGCGTGTCTAGAGAGACAATAACGACAGGTAGCTCCTTGTCGAAGGCCGTCAAATAGACTGCGGATTTTATGCAATTTGTGAGAAAATTGAACAGCTGAAACACGCGACGAAGTACCAGCACAATTATTAACGTAGAAAATAATTTTCTATTTAATGTACGATTATCGGGAACAATTCCTATTTCGCATAAAATTTTGCAGTTCAGTAGTTATGAACATGGTCTATGTACTTACGAAAATGATACGTCGTGCAGGAATTAAATAAATATCTGCCTTTTAAAATAAATTGGATTCAAGCCATTCTCAACATAAAAGATTCGTATATTCGAATGTACTCAATTATTTATTTAAAAAAATATTATATTAGTACTTGACACTAAACTGTGAAACTTTATAGTGTCATCGCACGGTCTTATTATTATTTAACGCGTAAGAACAACAGAAAATGTAAGGCGCTCCCTATATTACTCCAAAACAATTGCACGCTGAAATAATTCGCAATAAATGTTAAAATAATATAAAATAATATGAAATAATTCGAAATGACGAGATAATTTATAGATCATAACGCTGAATTGCAACGCGTCAACAAACTGCAACAAATTCTTCCCGGTTCTAAACCTTTTGGTGTTTTGGCGTTTTGGCGTGGCCCTCGGGCGCGCGGTGTATGTATTCGCGGCGCTGTTTCCACGAGCGGAGGACGCATCGAGCGGCGTTGCTGGTCGTGCACCGCGGGTGCATCGCGGGTGCACGTGCATGCATCGGGCCTGAGAAACGGCGAGGTCTTTGGCCGGCTAATGGCGGATGTGGCATCGCGTCTTTGACGCGGCTTTCCCCCAATTTGCGTCAATTGACGACACACGGCCCGAAAGAAAAGACGCGCGCGCGGATACGTCGGCTCGTAATTAAAATTACTGTCACCCGGTGGTGGCCGCTTCTGACATCGGAGACGGGGCGACCGAGAGAGCCGGGGTATTATGCAACCCGCGGCCGCTCGGGACGCATCGTTAATCCCGCTCTGACCACTGTCCGGCCGGCCAGAGACGCGGAAATGCGGGCTCCCTTTACGCCAATAGCATTCCGCCGGGTTGCACAGAGGAACGACGCGTTACCGAGAAACTATGACATTCCATCGTGGCTCAGAATCCGTAAAAGTTACGCACGGTGCCCGCGGCCGACGCCATTATCGATGGACCGAGGATGTTCATCGCTCCGCGCAACCGCCGAGCGATTCCACGGATCGGCAGGAATGCACGGCGAATGGTTTATTATCTTGGCCGCCAAACACGCGCGCTGACAAGTCGAGATCCGTGCGAAAATACAACCCTTGCCGCGCGCACGGTGTTCGCTGAAATCGCGGCCAAAATCCAAACAATACTCTTACGTATATTTGTTCGTTATATCTTATCTGTTAACGATCGAACTTCCTGCAGTGCATAGTTCTTGTAGAAGTATACCGGTGCATAGTTGTGAAATCTTTATACCTTTTTAATAATCCATGAGACTTGATAATAATTTAAAATGTGAACATTATAATTAGCAATAAGAGAAATTCATTTCTCTTGGTCCACGTTCCATTTATTGCATTATTTTGTCACAACGGTCTGTGTGACAGTTTCATTTGCGAAAAAAATCCGCGCTCGAAGTAAACTGCGTCCAACAGAATTTATGTTTTAAAAAGGAAAGCGCGTCGGAGAAAATGTTGCAAGATAGAAAGCGCGGCATAAATAATAATTTTGCTCGTTTATTCGTTAATGCTGCACTGTTAATATCCCGTGTACCGCCAATGGCTTCATTCGATTACTTTCGCCGGTATTACGGCGAGCCGTCGCAGATCGAGAGAGAGAAAGAGAGAGAGAGAGAGAGGTATATTTTCCTCGCGGCACATTCGTTATAACATTTATCGATAACACTCGCGATAAAAGGTGGTTTGCGACACGAGATTCTAATGTCGCTTATAAAGCGGTTGCGTTATCGCAGCCTCGGATCGCGCTCGCGCGCGCGCGCGCTTCGAGCACTTTATTTAAATTGTACGGTTAAGTTTCGTTGCAAAATATTACGTGGGCGTGATAAATACGTTCTTCTGCGTTTCTTAACATAGTCACGACGGAAGGCGATCGTGTGCAGTTTTTCATCGTCTCCGTGCTAGGCATCGTAATGGGCTCGGGACGATAAAGTTACAAATGAAACGTGCACTCGGCGAGACGTGAGACACCGCGTTCGCTTCTGGACCTAGGCTAACAATGCTCGCTCCCGTCGACCAACGCGCGCTTATTGCCATCGCGCCGCGTCGTAAAAAGAAAAAAAAAACGCGAATAATAATGTCTTTATTAACCGAGGTGTCCGTGGTTTGAACACCGTGAATGTCCCGATAAATAAGGGAAACGGTACAGCCATTGACCGTTTAAGCACGATTGTTAGGTTACTCGATAAAATAGTCGTGTATTCACGCTACAGAGAATATATCGACAGAAAATGCGCAGCAAATTTTTAGACAAATAATTGTGCACTGTGATAACGATGGGAATGCGAACAATAGCTCGACGAAGCTATTTGGAAGATTTATTTATCAAATTTCTCGTTAGCTGCTATTTTAGAATTCAACACTGAAATAATTCTTTTTCTGACCTAAAAATAATTACGATTTATTGCATTATAGTTTTATATATATTATTAATATATATTATTATTTATAATATTATGAACTATAGTTACGATTTAACTTGAGAGAAATAAGGATTCGTTAATGCAATATCTCGAATTTAATCAATATAAAGACTGCTTTCTCTTTAATAAAATTAAGAGTTTCATTGTCATATCAGTAGCCTTATTAATATGCATTATTAATGTAAATAAAATAAATAATAATATATCATTATTGTATACAATATTATAAATTACAATTACGATGTATCTCGAGAGAAATAAGGTCTCTAATTCGATTCGAGGACTAAACTTCGAGATTCAATGTCGTATCAATAGCCTTATCGTATCGGTATCGCAATCGGTTCCATTGTGCTAAAAGATTCGCCGACATTTTCTAGGTCGCCTCGACGGCGCTTTAGAACCGTCTGGGATCCCGCGAACGTCGAAACAGTACGATCGAGTGGTGGCTGGTGAAAAAAGAAAGAAAAAACAAAGAAATTGATTTCTGGGCCAACAACCTGTGCGCGGCGGAGCGGGCGAGCGGCGGGGGCGACGCGGTAGTCAAAGTGTTAAAAATCGATTCCATCGAGCGATGCAGTCACTCTTCCTATCTACATCACGCGAGAGAGCCTCTTACATTTACGTAGACCTGGTTCCCATCCTCCCGCCTCGCCTTGACCCCGTTTCCTGAGAGCGATGCACTTCTTTTGCATTTTTATCTAGATTTTTTTCGCGTTTCACTTGTGTACCGGGGAGGGGGCTTTCTCGGTATTTGAACTTTACGAGGCGCGCCGATGGGCAATCCACTATTCTCCTAATGAGATTATGGTGCACGCGCCTCGAAACACCGCTCCGCGTCGTTTCTACGGTTCTTTTACAGTTCTTTCGAACGCCTCGCATCTTCTTCGGCTAAATAGAAACGTGATCGGCGCTCTGTTCGAAATTATACTTTTTATCTTGAACGCGAAATTTATTAACGAACGGATCAGCATGGATCGTTCTAGATCCTTTCTTTCGCGCTTAAATACGCGACGATACGGAGGCTAAATTAAGCGCTCGGCGCAATTTGCGAGATACTTTTTCTTGATCTTCGTTCTAATTAGCTTTCTTTGCGGCGCTGCTTTTATTAGGAACACCGAAGCAAAAACAAAAGTGTTTGCTTTCGTCTTTCCAATTTAATTACGCGCGGGAAATTTAATTCCGAGAAAGCGTTCTATTGTTTAATCGGTTGTCTTTGTTTTCATTCTTTGATTTATCTTAGATTGATCCTCGATTGACATACAAAATTGTAATATAAAAGAATACTTTCTTTTTTTAAAAAAAGTACAAAATTTCAGGAAGGTTGTAATTATATCGAACCGTTAACTTATTTTAATAATCCCTTCTTTATCCAAAATATTAAGCCTTTGGCTCCAATGCACCGCTAAATGTTATTTGATCGCGTTCCAAAACGACTTCCGAATCACCAAAATCGTTTATATTTAAAAAATTCTTAAAACCGTGGTTATAATTATAAATCAGCGCTAATTGTAAATCAAAGGGTTAAGAGGCGGTGTCTGGTCACGCTGAAATTCTTTCCTACCGTTCGCTCAGCATTTACGTAACGTATCGCTTCGCATTCATTAACAGCGCACGGACGCGCGTCATTTTGCTAATATTTCACGCGACTACAGTGCATAAAAACGCTACCTCGGCCAGTCACGCGATTTTGATCGACTACTTTCTGTCGGGGCTAGTTAGATGAAGCATTACCAGCCCGGAGAAAAATATCCGCCACGGAAAGCCGTTCTCCATCGCGTCCGCCGAAGTCGCATTCAACGTTGCCCGACAATGCGCCTCGTTGCATCTCGACGGAGACGGAGGCAAGACACAGTTCGAACGAAGCCAACCGAATGGACATCCGTCACGCTGAAAATGCTTTTTGCCGATGTTCCCGTATCCCGCGTACGCGCGCATCTGGCTCCGGTGGGGCACCGTTTGCTGGAACGCTAATAACCGGAGGAACGTATCGCGCGTAGGCCAGCCACCTCACGCGTTCCACCGTGTCTCTATCCTTTGTGTTTCGACGGCATTAGGTCCCGTTAACATCTTTGTATGCCGTATGGAAATCGCGCGCGCGAGGAGGCTCCCTGAACTTCTCGTTATGCATTTCTTCGCGTACGGTGAACGGCACCGGGAGACGCGCGTGCTCGCGCGATTCGCTTCCCTTTATGTATCTGCTGCAGATTTATTACGTGTGCCGGCTGAATAATCCATTATTTTTCTCGCGAAATACGATACGCGTTTCCGGGTCCGCTGGGAAAAACCGTGGCCCCGCGAGTCGAGGGTTTGACCGGGGCACCTAGCGCGATAGGCGCGTCGCTGCTTTTCGAACTACGGGACGGAAATCTGATTTGCAATTGCAGATCGTTTCGAGGTTCAAGAAAAATTGCTGGAGCTACTTGTGCGATTTCCGATGTTATTACAATTTTAAAAGTGTCCGGAATAATATGAATATTGTTATTAAAAGTATCGCGATTATTTCAATTAATTTATAAGAATTATTAACTGCTCGTGTCGCCAGTGAATTTGACGTTATTCAATTCAGATATCTAAATCGAGCTTTGATTTCTTCAATTTTATTTTTATATTATTACGACTTAATTTTGCAAAATTTTTAAATAATTATAGTTGCTACTGATTAATAGTACCTTGCGATAAATTTTATATCTGCGATTTAGTCATATTCTTGTTGAATTATATTATGCGATTTGACTGTCGTTTAGATAATTGAATAAATGGAAATATTAAGCACGGAAGATATTTAAAATAAAGGAGGGAAGCTTACTAATCGATATGATTAATTAATTAGTGCGATGATAATCTGACTTTCTATTCATAAAAGATCAAATTAATCGTGTTCTTGTAAAAATTGTCGCGTCTGGTTGCGAAAGTGTGTTTCAACCCGCGGCGAGCTTATTTTCGTCGATTTCGTAAATGGTTGCATAGTCAAATTAGATAATAATTACATAAGTGCGGCGCACACGGCATTGCGTTTAATTGACGCGCACCGTATGCACGTACAATTTAATAATGACAAAAACTCGAGGCGGCACGAACTTTCTTGGCTACCTGTTAATTGCAAAATCAATATAGCTCTTTTTTTTTATCACTTTCTCTCTTTCTCTCTCTCTCTTTTTCTCTCTAGTCATTGTATAATACTGTGCAATCACATTGTGCAATGTTATTGACGTTTTCTCCGGACAATTCAATAGTTGGCGCGTATAATATTGCACAATGTTATTCGCCGCCTAATGCCGCATTGTAAAACCAGATTCAGAAGGTGGCATGGCGGCGGTGGAGGGGGATGACAGGAAGCTGAAGTAATATCTCGAGTTTTTGGGTACGGGCTCTTGGTTCGAAGCGGATTGCCGTATCAAAAAAGAATCCTCGGGACAGCTGTCGAATCTGTCTGCTCGTTTGAATAGATGAAAGAGGTGTCAGATGGCACTGTCGTTAAAAAACAGTCTATTGACTGCGAGTACCGCGTGACACGCCCTTGACTTTGACCGCATTATCGACTTTATACGAACGATTATTTATCGTTCTCAATTAAAAATTCGTAGCCCTTCTTTGGCACTGTGAAACTCTTTGTGGAATACGATAGATTGAAGTTAGTTATTATTTGACGAAAAAATGTTTTATCTTCGTTGTCGCTACTTTCCAAGACATGTTTAATGTTTCTTAATACTGTAGAAAGTGATGAGGAAAGGGTAATTTAATAGCTATTGTTTTAATATTTCGTACCTAATATTTTTGATTTTTAATGTTAAACCTAACTATTATAGCTAATATTTTTGATATCTAATATTAAACGTAGCTAGTATAGCTAATATTTTATAACTATTATCTCATACCTATTATTTCTGATACCTAATATTTTCTACCTAATGTTTTACATCTAATATTTTATATCTAATATTCTATATTTAATATTCTATATCTAATATTTAATATCTAATATTTTATATTTAATATTTTATATCTAATACTTCATATCTAATTACTTATAACTATCGTTCCATACCTAATATCATTTCAATGCCTAATACTCTATACCAAAGAACACAGAATACTACGTATTACAAAGTGAAGAATAAATTATCCGACACATTGTATAATTTCCAAACAAGTGAAACTATCGAGGTAACGAAACTACGAGAGAGCTTGTCCAGTTCGTCCCAGTTCGAGTGTCAACTACTCTCGCACATCGATTACACGAAAGTCGAGCAACTTCAATCGAGTTATAATTGAACAGTCGCGAACTTTATCCGACTAATCAGTACACGCGTTGTTTAATATAATATGGTGGTCACTTTTGGTGCCAGTGTGTTGCAAACCTGCGTCGAGAGCGTAGTCTTGTTATCAGAGGTTTGTAATTTTGTTTTGTTGTTCCCGCGAAAGCAATTTTGCAGAGAATAGTATAAGGTTAACCTCGACCATTAGCTGTGAACCAAGTCTCTGTATTTATAATTTTCACCTATGCTAAAATCTGCAGAAAATTATAACGATATTCTATACCGTCATCACTGTGTAAAATTAAATTGCGAATCATCGACTGAATTAATTTTCAGTTAGTTGTCGCTATTACTTGTAATCTGAATCGGTTTCCGGTGCACAATTTTTCGAAATTCCTCCGGGCATGCGTAGAAGCGAAGCGACAGCCCGTCCAAATAATCCGGTCGTCTGTTTTTCCAGCTGTTTAGATGGTACGGCAAGCAGAAAAGCAAATCTTGATTACTTGTACATGCTGCAGCATAAACCGGCTACTAAATTTGGACATTCTCTAAAGATCGACGTTCATTCCTCGAACGCGTGTTATTTAGAAACGAAACATTAACAGGATATCAACGCAATCTTGACTTGGAAAACGGGCCGCAGATTTTGCAAATTTCACCGTTCGCATTTTATCGTCGAAAAGAAATAGAATAGAAAGAAGAACAAATTCTGTACAGACTCTGTGATATTTTAACTGGATTTAATTTAATTGATTTTATTTATTTTATTAGTTCAACTTCGCTTATTCTTATTATTTATTTTATTAGTTTAACTTCACTTATTATTATTATTTATTTTATTACTTTAACTTCACTCATTCTTTTTATTTATTTTATTACCTTAACTTCACTTATTCTCTTCATTTATTTTATTACTTTAACTTCACTTGATATCTCAACTTTATTTAATTTTAATTTATTATTATTTTTGTATTACATAAACACGAAGTTGAGCAGCTTATCTTATTAATAGGATCGAGCTTTTAAATATAAATCAGTTTAATAAAGTAAAAATTACTTTAAAAATTGTTACAACAATTTTTAATTTTAGAGAGTTACTTGTCTAAAATTAAATTGTTTAAAATTGCGACACGCTACGCTCTTGCTCATAACTTTGTTGATTGAACCACACGAAATTATTCGAACAATGTACAATCAGTTCCACGTTGAGCAACGTGTGAAACAGAAAAATTTATTTGCGAAAGTCGCGCAATTGTTATCTAAGAAATTAAGGGGCCGCGGTTAAAACGAACGTTAGAATCTCGCAGATCAATAATGATACGGATAAACCATTCGAACGAGAGAACTCGGCACGCTAGGTTCGCTCGGTTGAAATTAAAATCGGCCTTTTCCCGCGAGCTTCCTACGCGAGCGAAACAAACGGTCCTCCTCTCCCTCTGCCTTTCATTCGGCCTTCGTATTCCGCGTTGCCACAGCCGAGCGGCCGAAGTTTCCGCCTCTGCGTTTCCGACCGAGGAAATCGATCGATCATTTGCCACACACGGCCGTCTCCGTGACATTGGAAAACGGTTTTTGAGCCTCCCGACGACCATCAACTGCTCGAAGGCTCGCCGCGCCTCCGCCTCTTCATTTGTCGACCGGCCATAGTCGTCCAATTGCGATTATTGGCACGCAGGACAATTCGAGCGGCTACTAATTAATAAGTGACACAATCGCCTGGTCGAGAAACCATTTGGACACTTGTCGAGACCTCGATTAGTTAGGTTATGTAGATTAGTGTTCGTACACCTTTTAAAAAGCGATACAGTTTTCGAAGCTTGATTCATTCACTTGATTTTTTTTTTAGTTCGTAGAGATTATTTTGCTAGATCTAAATATTTTTTTAAATTTTGTTATCAGTTGTAATAGTAGCAATATAATAATATAAAAATATATAATATAATATACGTAATTACATCGTATTTCTCTTAATGTATAATATATCACATATCATATACAATTACATTATATTTATAGTAATGAATAACATATAATATACTATGATAATAAACTTCAGTCAAAAGATTGGAAAAATTGCGGATTTCTTACAATTTTTCGTAGAAAGTGGTAACTGACTAAAAATAAATCTGGTCGACGATTAGGTTGAAAAACGAACGTCGCGATGGCAGGCTATTACAACACGCGGGATTCTCACGTTCAATCCGCGCGGGAAACGTTTAATGACTGTTTCACGACGAACAAGATATTACGGGGCGAGTAATTTCAACGTTGTATGTAAATCTCCGATTCTGCTCTCGCATAATGGCGCTTGTTATAGAAATTTCATATAACCTAGACATGTTTAGTATTATCCAATAATTCTCCGCGATACATTATAACGTGATTCCATTAATCCTCCATCGAATAATCCTTATTGGAAATTTTACGCGACCCAGAAATATTTACGGCAGCGCCCCGCCTCGTTCTTCTTACGCTATAATTAATCGGCGCTGCGTTGCGCAAATTAATATTTTCCATGAACGATTTTATAGAATGTTACGAACTTCCGAACAATGTTCAGGCTATCCGTTGTACGGAATTCCACGAATTAGCGGCAGAATCAAATCGATCGGCGCGGCATTATTATTAAATCTCACGGCCGTAAATTATTTCTTCGTCGAAGGTTGTTTCCTAAAAATTTCGATAAATTTTGCTTTTAAATCTGAATACTTGATGATTTATTTAAAAGAAATTTTACCATCGATAGAGGAAACATCGGGACGACGAATAATTTTGTTTACAATTCCAGAAATTATTTTCTATATTCTTCTTATTAATATTTCCGAAAGGTTTAGTACTAAACGATACTTATATTATAAATATAGTCTAGCATTTCGAAGGGAAGCAGTTCCGTGATTTCGATAATTGTAAAGTAAAAAATAAGGATCTGTTGAACATTGTTTTCCACGTAATTCAGTGGTCGCTCGACAAATGAAGCGCGAATCGCTCAATTTACTAATTAGAGAACGCGCGGTATTGTTCGCGGACATACTCCCGTGATGAAAATTGATCACTCGAGCGAGTTCCTACCACCGCGACGTTGAACTCGAACCCCCCGGCATCTTATACTTATCTGTCCGGTCGAGTTGGTCGTTTTGCGAGCGTTCCACTCGTTTCACGGATTCCGAGTCGTTGCTCGGTTTGAATGACGAGCATTTAACGAGTCCGTTCCGCGTTACCGTTCAATTACGGCTTTTAGCCGCGACGATCCGCTGTGTTTAAATTCTCCATGGTCCCCGGTTTTTCTGTTCCAGCCGCCGGAGAACGAGTTGCAGAAAATTGGCGAACGGGTGCCGAGCGAACACGAACTCAGAGTACAAAGATCTCTGCAGCGACTGAACGTCCCGGATTGGTACAAGAACTCTCCCGCGGCTCGCGATGGTTTCCGGTTAAAGAGGCACTCCGACGCGTCGCAGCACGGAGGATGGCGTGCTCTGGGCTCGAAAACCACTTCCCTCTCGTCCCTATCGTCGTCTTCCAATAGACAGCCGACTACAGGTAAACCACATTCCGCTCGTAACGTTCGACCAGTTAACGATCTCGCAATGTAACGCCGCCTAACCCTTCGCGACGTCGTACGCGTTGGACGACTCGTTCGAAATTCCCGCGGCTTTTCCAGCGACGCGTTGTTCGTCGATGGTTATTCGAGGTTATGTCGAAGTTATGAAATTTTGACAAAATCGAATTTTTCTTTCTTTTCATTTGAAATAACAGTTCCTGATTTTGAAATGAACGACTTCGATGGCGGATAAATTTGTATTAATATAATATAAACTAACATTAAACATAAACAAAAAAATATTAAACGTTAAACCTTTACTTTGTCGAGTCTGACTCGTGATGGCAATTGCTAGTAATAACTTATTAAGTATCAACGTTATTTTGAAATAAAATTCCAATTCCTAGTCGTTTATATTTACACGTCATAGTTAATATTTAGACGTCAATTGTTGAAAAAGAAATTAATATCATACAAGAGCGTCTTGAAATTTTCATTTGAATAAAGTAATTTTACGAATTTTTTGAGGTTTTTAACACGGTCGTGAAAGTGTTAGCAATAAATTGCAAATGTTTCCACCCTTTGAAACATAACCTTAATTTAATGCCTCGCGATATTTTCTGACAGGAATTTCTGTTGCGTGCCAGTATCATTCTGCACGAAGTATTCAATATGGTCGACATTGGTAATCATATACGTTGCGATGAACTGTACAATCGATCGATTCTACAGTAGTCGATCGAGCACCTCAGATTAATATTTTTAATCGTTTGCAATATCATCGGGATTTCTGCGTTATCGAATGTTAAAACGATCCTTTGCTTCGCGAGCGATAAAATAATAAGACAATAAGGAAAATAATAAGCACTAAAGTGAAATGAATTTTATTAATCATACGTTGGACGGTTCAAAACCAGATTGTTTAACTATTTGCTCGCAATTGTAAAAACTACATACACACGGCGCTGTTCTTTACTGAAACAATTCAATTATTTTTAGCATTCTACCATTTGACGTGTTGTTTAAAGTGTTACAAATTTTTGAATAGCGCTTCGTGAAAATTACCCCGATGCAAAGGGTTGATTCGATATACACAGTGATCTTTATATTAATGTCGTCAGAGTGACATTCATGCCACGCGAATATAACAGAAAAACATAAAAATGATATAAAAAATAAATGTTTCTTCTTGTACACTTAACCTATTCTTTTCATTTAGGGATAATTATGAAAGATTGTATCTATGATTTAGAATATAAATATCGTATGACTACGATGGATATAATCCAAACTTAATTCGTATAATATAAATTCATAGTATTGTATTACAATTTTATTACATAGTATTATAATATTATGTAATATTATATTATACATACCGTATAAATTATATAAATTTAATCTATACATTATATATTAATTTACTCTATCATACAAATTATATAAATTTAAATAATATAATTTATTCAATCTAAATTCACAAAAATAACATGAAAAGTAGATACTTTCTGCATCAGAATTTTCGATTCTAATAAAAACCGAAATGGTTACCATCTCGACGCGGCGTCGCACACGCGCGCGTCAAGGCCCGATAAAAAATCCGGCGCGGCGCGGCGCGGCGCGTCACGAGATCGCGATGGATTTGCAAGGAATGGCGTAACATCGGTCGCAAAGCGTGGTCGCGCCCGCCCTCGCAAAAAGGCGCAAGGAGTGTGTCCGAAATTAGCGCGCGGCGAGCGGCGGACTGTCGGCCAATTTCATTTACGGCGCGTCTCCGGCCGCGGGCGCGAGTGACGCGCACTCGCCGATGACAGCGGGGCCTGGGCAGGACGGAACGGCGCAGGACGGGGCAACGGCTAATAGGAAGCGGCTAATAAATTTAGCGGGGCACGTTAACTCGATTAATTCGACCCTGTGTCGGTGTGTCTGTTACCGGGCCAGGGAACCAGCGCCGCCGGAGCTAGAAACCGCGTTGCTCTCGAGCGCGGAAGCGCGCGGAGGGTTGGTTGGCACTGCTCGCGCGGGGTGCCTCGGAAACGTTCAAGGACGCTTCTAACGAGAGAACACAATTTGTTAAGGGAGAGCTCTAATTACGGGATTTAAAGGGCCGGCGTGCGCGTAACCGGGCGCCACGACGGCTGGATTTAGTCGAAAGTGGCCCGGGACGATTTCTAATTGGATCCCGGGGCCGGCTAAACGAGTTCAAAGGGAGCGCCGCCGGTCTGGCTTTTCCTTACCCCCCCGCGAAGATTAATTATTGTTTGGGGACGGCGAACCGCCGCGCGGAATCTACGCTTTTTCGCATCGATTAACCCGTTAGCCACTCGTCGTCGTGGCTTTTTCCATCGACGTGATAACGTATGTGCATACTGCAAAAATGCGTCGTCGATTTTTTCAACCGCGAAATGATCGCACGTCGCGGCGAAATCAATTTATTCGCGAGCCGCGAATGAATATTTATGATACCAAACTATACCCTTGTAGGCATCGTTGACTTTAAGAATGCTCGAGGCTACGTCATTCGAAGGAGCTTACGAGCTTCTATTTTGTCGTCGAAAGCTTCCCCGCAATCGCATTCTCGGCTTACAAAACCGTCGATCATAGTCTCGTGCTGTAATCCATTTCAAAGACAGATCAGGTAACGCACTCTTTGTAAACCGAGTCAAGATTCCAACGTGACTCTACAACCGTGCCTCCGAGGCTTTAAATAACAGGTTGCAGAATGAGCCGTTGAAAAAATTTCATTACACAAAGCGAAGGGAATTAATACGCCTTGATAATTCAATTTCTTTTCTTCGTACGCCCTTTTGATCGTCGATGCATCGAACATTTTTACGTAGACTTTTCTGCGAGCAGAGAAGAATATTTGAAAAGTTCATAGTGTCTTCTATATCAGTGAAGTAATAAATAAGATTCTATACCAGCGATGTATAAAAAGAAAACAACCTGCGATGTAGACGCTAATATTGATTGTACGGTGTAACACGTATGGTAATCAATCACCGCCGTATTGAATATTTCACGTAGAACGATTCTCGAACTATGATTTTGTATATTCATTTAGCATTTGCGAAATTTGTATTTATTACAAAAATTAATGTTAATAGTATGGTAATGCTAATAATATTAATTTATATTAGTATTAATAATATGACTATACTATTAATATTAATATAAATAACAAAACTAAGCATTCAGTGACCTAAGGAAAATATCAGTCGCTGTTAAATAATTATCCAAGCCTAACCTTATACTATTGCCTTCTTCTTCCATTATATTTCAATAGAACATAATAAATAATATAATAGAACAATAGAATATTATACAATATAACATAAATTTAATATCTTCTTTCATTATCAAATTAACTGTTTACAAAGTTGGTTGTACCCATAATTCAAAAGTAAACTGAGCACATTAGGATGCCAGTGGCGTAAGTCATAGTTTGAAAAATTTTCACTCGCGTCTTAAAATCTATAATATACATACCAGAATGTTTAAAAAAACGAGCGAAATCAATTATATCTTAACAATAATATATATAGTCCTAACAATAATATATATATAATCTTAACAATAAATTTAATCAGTACACAAGACACATATTCATAAAGCACTACGCTGTCACGATTCTGACCCGCTAAATAATCAATGTCAAAAAGAAATTTCCTCGAACAATTTCGACTCCGTCGGTCGTGTAAAATGTCGTCTCATGCGCACCGTAGATGGACAAAATCCGCAGTCTATTCCCGACGTTCCTAGTCTCACGTGCCCAGTCAGTGGAAACGATTGTAAAATGTTGCCGGTTGAATCTGTGCAGGTGCCCTTCTAAGTCCAAGTCCCACGCCACCTGCATTCTCGAGATGGAGTACCAGTCTGTTGAACAGCGCCGGAAGTTCGCCAGCAAGTTCGGCGAGGTCGTCTTTCAACCACCGACAGCCGTACTTGGGCTGGCGTTCGCAGGAACGATTAACAAACCCACGAACACCGGCCGAACGTCTTGCTCAGGGTATTCTTCCCCAGTTGCAAGCAGCAAACAAGGTTTGTATTTAATTATCGTTGCCCGTGCTACACGCGAACGCATTCCGTAACTCCAAAAAAAAAACGAGCACAAAATCGCCGGGATGAGGCACAGAGAGCCTCTTTAATTACCTTGACCTTTTCGTTATTTTAATATTCCTCAACCCTTAATCATTGCAACCCTCGATGTAAAAATTATTGCAATGCTGGATATTATCTAAATCATTATTTATTCTTGCATATTAATTACTTAATAGTTCCTTACAATTATCAGTGCCTTTAATTTGACGCTACGTTATTTAGTTAAAATTGTTTGATTTAATTAGTAAATATTTGGCTGCCCGATTTATGCTCACTCTTCTGGTTCACGTTATTTATTATACAAATGTTTCTATTCTCAATGCTTTCGTTTCGACTTCAGTTTTATTTAATTACAGTTGCTTCGTTTATTTATTAAGCAGTTGGTTGATTGATTTGACACACTTCGTGCTCTTCAATAAATAATTATCTCCGGGTGATTCGATCTTTGAATTGATTTATTGACGTGGAAATTATATCGGTATTTTGAAATTAAAGATCGAAACATTAAATATGAAAGATCGCAAGATTATATTTTAGTATTTTATTAGTAAACTGCGAGGTAGATGGCTCGTGTTTTTCAGTTCAAACGCCATTTTCGTCAACGTGTTTTTAATTATAATCCGTATCCACGCGTTCACCCGTCACGCTAAATTCGGGAGAGAACACCTTCGCACATTTTTTAATAGAAATTTTCGCGTTTCATTAAACTTGGAGGCGCGCCATGGGGTCTCTTTCACCCCCCCCCCCCCCCCCCCCCCGTAGGAAGTAAGTTTTCGTATTTGTTAAGGTTTTATCAAACTTTAGAGCTGCACGCGTCCGCAGGTACGTAAAAAAGAGTATCCATACCTGTTGTACGTCGTTTTTAGAAAATCTGAAACGCGTTCCGCGAGACATTAATGTTTAAAACGAGGCATTAAAAAATGCACGGGTCATTAAAAAATGCACGAGTCATTAAAAAATGCACAAGTCTCAATATCGAATGGAAACGTCCTCTTCCGTTGTAAAGCCAACGACCTTATAATTTTAACTTCTACAGGTCGTTTCAAAACTCTTGGGCCAACAAAAGAATTTTATTGCTTGCATATTTTTATAATAAACTAAGATTCGTCTAATTGATGATTTCAAGTTTCCACGAATTGCCGTGATAAATACACCGCGCATTTTTTATGCATTCATAGCAGAATTAAATACGTGAAACATAAGACAATGTCTGATAACAAGAATTAAACGAATTATCGAAATGGAAAATAAATTTTTACGCAACTCCAGCTCGTTGAAATTCTGCACGAGCATTTTTACTTTGAATTCCCGTCTAAATAAATTGATAAGAAAAATAAATCTAATAAATATACTAAATAAATATACTAAATAAATGAAAGTTAATTGGCGAAGGAAACGCGGAAATAGGAATATTAACGAACGGTTTGAAAGATAAACGAAGTTCACGGAGCCGAACGAAATCCGAAATGAACGCTGCCGAGCGTATAGAAGGGCGTCTCGTGTAACAGTCAATTTTTCGCGTGTTTGAAAGGCCACGAGACGCCGGGGCGAGGATTTCTGCCAGAATTTCTAATTATAGAAACCTCGTCGCATTTGCGCGCTGTCTGCGCAAATTAAAAATAAATTGGACAAAGAGGAAAGCGAAGAGAACGTGGGCGGGGCGAGGGTCAGCAAATGGCCGGTTCCTTAGGTTCGAGGCCAAGTTTCGCCTTTCCGACTTCGCTGACAAGTCTTAAGGAAAACGAGAAAGATCGCCGGAAACTTTTCGTACCTGCAATCAAGCGGCGACCAAATAAATTAAAATCGATCCTCGTTAAACCAGTTAATTTCTGCTTCCGGTGCAACGGAATTATTTCTTCTAAAATGCAGCTGCAGAGACAGCGAGACTTTTAGATAATTTTAGACATTTTTTTTTATTAATTACCTTTTATAAATATGCTGCGGTTCTTCATAAAATTATAGATTTGTTTTCTGTTATTTTTTATAAAACTAGAAACGAAATGGTAGGTATGCTTTATCGGAAGTATTTTTATTGGTATCTTTATTACCCAAAGTATTATAAAAATTAGAGATACGACGATTGAATAGTATTGTTAAAATAGAACGAATAGTATGCTGTTAGAAAAATTTCGAAAATTGGAAAATATGCGAACTAAATACCATTCTTACTGCTCAAAGTTTCGAGAATTGAGAAATATAAAACCTGCTCGGTTTTCATCGCGCTTTTTATTTCGTATTATTCCGTGCACGGCTCATAAAGTATTGTGCAGTCTTCGCACATGATATTTAGCCATTAACATTTAGTGAAATGTTTCGTAAAGTCAGTCGCCCTAAATCCACGGTAAGTGTGCATCGTTTCCGACGACGGTACATTTACGTTCTCCTCTTTGTCAGCGTTTCGCTCGTAACACATTGTGGACCATTTGCCAGCAGCGAACTCCGCGGATGTAAATGTATGTTTGTTAATGTTTATAAAAGGCTCCCGGGTCTGTCGAACGACAGGTGGCGATCTCAGAACCGAACTGCGCGGAGCGGAAGCTGGAAATTCGAGGAGAGGTTAATTGTGTTTTCAATCAAATTGCGAAAGCTTTCAGTGATCGGTGTCGGTCGATTCGCAGACAGAACGACTGCAGAGCGAGCCTGTCGATAAAAACGTTTTCATGTTCTCTAAAATTGACTAGCAATCGACTCGGGATGCCATTGGGTTGTATCATAAATTCGTAAATTGTTCACCTTTGAAAGATAATGCCTGTCTTCATCGCAAAACAAATCATTTCACGCAGAGTTAAAATGACTTCGAGTGCAAAGGGTTAAGTATATATAGTGTAATAATGTTATTAGATTTTACTAATATCGTCTTCAGCATTTCGCAGTTGGCCTATCTATTTTTATTATAAATGCACAAGGTCGAAAGCTAATGATTCAAAATTCGAATGATTCATGGGTTTTTACAAGCTCTTCAATGGACCCTTATTTAGTTATTTATATAAACGAAGCCGACGACGTTATGATACATCCCATTGTGTCGTCACCGCGACTGAAATGCTGACACAGTGATTTTGTCTTCGCAGCAGCAACAGCAGCCGCAACAGCAACAACAGCAGCAGCAACAGCAGCCGCAGCAGCAGACAACGAATCAGCAGCTAGAAGTAAGAAACTCGATAAAGGAGGTAACCTCGGCCATTGTGCACTACGTGCAAAGCGGTCAGGAGGTTGCTGGAGGTGGCAGGCTCTCGCCTCGACCTCGACCCGAAGACTGGGACGACAGGGGCGGAGCAAGGTCAACCAGCCCCAGAGGTGAGCACTAAACAACCCATGCCAAAAACCATCTCACCACCACCACCACAACCATCACCACTTTTACTCTCTACGAGAAAGGTAATTTTGAGTTTTCCACCTTGATGTGTTCTCTCCGTGTCTCTGCATCCACTTCTGCGGCCTAGATGCCTCTCTTCTTCTTCTTCTTCTACTACTACTACTACTACTACCACTACTACTACTACTACTTCTTCTTCTTCTACTTCTTCGTCTTCTTCTTGTTCACATCTGTATTTGTTGCCCGGTTTTAACAGTCCGGTGCGCTCCGATGCGAATGTTTTGTAACAATACACACGACACATATCGTCCATCTACGGTGACTCCTTGGTATTTGGATATTTTTTAAAACGCGACGACTTCTTTAGAACTGGACTAAACGATTTGAAGCTTCTTTTTTAGATGGTAGGACTAGTCTGCTTGACAGTGACTAAACTACTTTGTTACAATTTTAATATCATTTAATAGTAATTTTATATGTAAAGAACGTATTTTCATAGTTCTTGAGTTCTATTGTTTATTCTCTGAAATATTTACACGCTTTAATCTGGTGGTTAACCGGATCACCGAGCATTTTTATTTCATTTTACCTCTCTTTACCTTCTAGGAATTTATTAAATTTTCGTTATAAGCTGAGATAAAAAGTTCGACAAATGAGGGCATTGATCTTCTTCTGTCATTCCAGGCAATAGCAAAATTTAAAAAAAGGAGTCTAGTAATTGTTTAGTAGACTAGTTCTGTTCTCATTAAACCTTTGCACTGTCGCTCCTTCCATACTGCGACGGTTAGCACTTATTCGTATTTAATAATTTTTCTAATGGGATCAGACAATTTCTTTCCTATATTGTCATTATTTGCGTTCGTTTCTATGCTTTGATAACAGAAGAATCTATTTCTACTTCGACGTAGAAGACATTAATAATATTCATATTTAGTAGATCTTACTCGATCCTGACTCGTTATTATAGTGCAAGGGGTTAAAATGAAATTCGTTTAGTCCAGTTCTAAGAATCTTATCGCGTTTTAAATGTTGTCCGACTATTAACAAGAGTCGCCGCATCTATCTGTCTATTTATCTGGATATCTTGTTCGCTCGTTGTTTTCTATTCGTCTCTCTCTCTCTCTCTGTCTACCAGCCTAAAAGCACTACCAGTTCGCCGCCTCTCTGCCCGTCGTGTCCTGTTTACTAACGAAAATTGCTTTCAAAGCCCCGACCATTCAACAAAACCCGCCTTTGACGATAGGAGAACCAGCATCCTCGCGCGTCCAGTTTACTATTCTATTCATAGGAGCGCGCTGTGCGCGCCGCACTTGAACGTGCCCGCAATATCGCCCGGATCTTTTCACGGTGTCACTGTTGAAACGTTCGTTAACATGCGAACCGCTGTTCCTCCTTGCCCCGGAATGCCTTTTTCCAAGCCGGTATCGTTCTTCTTCTTCTACGGATTATTCTTGCCCCGGGGTCCCGCACCACCCCCGGAAAACCCCGCTGCAAAATAGATCACTTTTCGTGTCCCGTCTTCGAACGCTCGAGCCGAACGTGTTGTCAACGTGATACGGTAAATGCTTCGAATTTCTACGATCTTGTCGGTCCTTAACCCCTTAGGCGCGGCTGGATTTTCCGCAGATAAAGTTTCTTATAACTTATATTAAATTACTATTTTTCTTAATATATATATATATTTTTTTTTCCGTATAGCTACATATAGTATTAATTACATATATTCTTTTCTTAGTGTATTGTACATACGCACTTTCAGTTTAATCGTTTACTTTAATAATTAATAAAACAATTGAGTAAAGCACGAAACATTCACGAAAGCCAATGTAGTGGCGCGGTCGTGCCTAAGAGGTTAACAGAGGGTGAACTGTATTATCTTTTGAAAGCATGGAGCCTTTAGGAGACCGGTCACTTTGCTGCTGTGATTTCTATTTATACTTTTATATTTCCTTCTCGTGACGGGTTTTTTCTGATACGTGTATTGCGATAGGTTTTATATCAGAAGTGTTGGCTGAAACAAGTATAAATATATTATGTATAAATATATTGTTATATACATATTGTTTCGTATACCAGTGTTGGTTGAAACAAGAATATTGAATATTCATTATATTTATTATTATACTCTTATATCATATTATATTCTATTATTATATCATATTATATTCTATTATTATATTTTTATATCTTATATTATATTCTTATATTTATTCATAAGACTGTCACGACAAAAATGAGCTCGCTCTCGAATACAAAGAAACGTTTTCCAAATAGTCAATAAAAACTCCCCCCTTTTCTTCTCACACCAATCTTGCAGCCTTGTTAAAATCATCGATCTATCTCGTTATCATTCTCGATTGATCAAAGGTCGGTCGATCTTCGAAGCATTACCGTAACCTTCTCCAAGTTGCGACCACCTCTTTCTTCATCTTTCGAACCCCCACGACACTGACCAAACCACGAATAGAAGAGAGTATGAGAGAGAGAAAGAGAGAGAGAGAAAGAGAGAGAGAGAGAAAGAGTGGGAGAGAGAAATCCTTTGTGAAAGAAAGTCGGCGCAAAAGGACACCGTGAAAGCAGAAGCTCCAGCGAAGAACCGATCATCGACTCGCGGGATTTCCGGAACGCGGTTTGCAACATCGGCCGAGGACGAACGAGAGAAAAGATGGCGACGCGTGCGATCGAAGGAGGACGGTCTCGTGGTCGTGTGTCGATCGCGTGACCTCTCCGTCGATACGTTCGAGAAGTCCGACGTCGTTTT